>NW_022146195.1:220898-300268 GCF_002938485.1 Sitophilus oryzae | reverse complement strand
CTGTTACTTCGTTCAATTTTGTTGCTCTACTAATTGAGGTACGAGCGTTGGTATCTCGAAACCGTAATTATTACGAAGATGGTTAAACTCGGGGCAAAAGTTGCGCCTTGGGATGTTCACTAACACGCCATCAAAAGTTTTAAAAATTTGATTTTTTTGAAAATCAATTTTATTTTCTAATCTCGTTACTTTTTAGAGCAAAAAACCTAATTGCCCATTCTCAAAGCCACTTAATTAGGGCTATCTGATAGTATTTTTAGATTTTCAATTAACTGATAATTTGAATGAGATACAGTCCAGCAATTTTTTAAATACGGACCTGCATTTTTATTTCAGAATTGAAGAACTCGGTTTCCCGAGTATAATGATATGCCACACTATTCCTTTTTTTGTTTTGGATACCTTAACAGGAACAAATTATTTACCTAATATTGCATATACTAATTTCAGAACTCTGATTTTTAAATTATTTAATCTGATTCCATTTATCGCAACAATATTAATAAGAGCTAATTAAGATGAGCGATTATTGAGCGCTAATTAACATTGCTAATTGAAATTAGGAAAATCGAGCCAGACGAAAATTCTGTTAAATTCTTCCAGTTATTTTCGAATTCCTTGCTTTTAATATATTCCACAGGGCGTTCAAACTTTCACAAAATAGCAATTTTGACACGTATAATTATATTTATTGACCCAGTTAATTCCATTTTATTTAGAAAAGATGCTAAAATGTCAAATATACTCTATTCCCCTTTTAAGATAATGTCAGAATATGTAATTATTTTTTTCAAAATTTCTTTTTACTTAACTGATATTATAAGACCATAATATTTTACTACACCAAATTCATATGTGTATTTTTTAAATAACTTAGGAAAATTTTGTTACACAATCGCAAAGTATAATTTTTATATATGTATAAATGTATATGTAAATACGTATTTTATTTAATATTAAAATGCTAATTTACTAAAACCTGTTAAACATAACTTAAGTAATAGAGATATTAATTTAATAATTTAATCAATGATCAAACCAACAAGAAATCTTGCAAATTAGTTGAACAAACTTAGTACATATATCATGGTTCATAACGTACTTGTGGTGAGTTGCATTTAAACTTAACTTTGAACAAAATCGCCACAGATTCGCATAAGTTTATTAGAGTTGGAACAGAGATAACATGAAAAGACAAATTAGTTTGAACGTACATACAAACGTCATATGTATGATAAAATATGTAAACTCAGATGTTGACCAGTTTGACCTTTAGATACAAAAAGCTATTTAAATATGTAAACAATTTAAATGTAATGCTTGGTAATTTTTTATGTTTGTAGCTGTTATAATAAAATATATTAAAACTTTGTAGGATATATATATGCAGAGTGAGTCTTGAAATTAAAGAAGTGCAAAATATTTTCCAATGCTAGTAGATCTCGATAAAGAGATTTTCTCTTTTCTGTTTAAATAAATACAAAATAACCGAGTTATTTTTACTTTAAAATTAAAAAAAATTTTTTTTTTTTTTTAATTTTGAGGACCACTGGGCCTTTTCAGAATTTACTTTCTTATAAATTTAATCTACCACGTATGTTTGCCATATTATCAACAAATTATGTTTTTGACTGAAAAACTAAAAACAATCAAATATTGCTGCCTGTTTGCATTAAGATCTGTTTCTAAGGAGCTTAACTTGTCAGTGGCTAGAAATGTTTATTATGCACTTTTGAGTCGCACCTCAGATATGCCCTTTCATTTTGGGGTACGTGTTGTGCGACTCAATTTGACCGCATTTCAAGCTCCAGAAGAGAGGCTGTTCGATATTTACTGGGACTAAACAGCAGATCTCATTGCCAGGACTTTTTAAAAATTAAAATATTAACTCTTCCTTCCTTATTTATGTTTATTTGAATCCATTTGCCTAATACGTAAGCATGTATCAGCTTCTCAAGAAGGCCATCTCACACTTATTCGCGCAGGAACGCGGAGCACGATCTTTATCACACCACCCCACGCCAGAGTAAGTTAAAAAGTTCAGTATTATACAACTGGAAAAAATGCACAATCACCTATCATTTGAAATCAAATCCATAACATCATTTTCTTCATTTCACAAAGCATTAAATCTTATTTACTATACTCTGTTTTTTCTCAGGTAAGATTCGACAGACGATGACAGAAGAAAAGCAGATGACGTCCATACCAATCTATTTATTTTACTAAAAAAGTTTTAAACAAAAAAAAAAAAAAGTTAACTATGGATGGGTTTAAATATAAATTCGTCATGCGTCGTCACTTGTTGGTTTTAACCAGTTTTATTGGTTTATTTCAAAATGACAGATCGTATTTCAATTTTATTGGTTTGGCGGAACGATGAACGACAAACGGACGCCGATGCTATGAACTCGCCTTTAGATTTTTGACGTTTGTCAAAGTCTTGCGAAATATAGGTTATAATTTTGTGACAACTTTTGTCAAATATCTGCGTTTTGGAAGATGTGCATTTTGATTTGTGTTATACGTGTGTTTTGTGTCTTTTGAGTCAAGTGGAGGAAAAATCAGTGAAAATTAACTGTAGAGCCCAGAGCACAGTTATGGTTAATACTCGCTGCCCTAGGCAGAAAGTCTTATACAGATACACCAATAAAGTTACTATCAATAAAGTTCGTATACCATCTCATCGTAGCAGATAAGTGTATCTCGAATATGGTAGAAGGACCATACTAAACTCATACTAAAAACTGGAGTAGCAGTTAAATATCGACATCACACGATAGGTAAATAATGGATTTTAGTACTGCAGAAAAATAATGTCAAAAATTGCCCCAATTTAAAAATTAGATTAAAGTTAATTAATCAACCTGTGAGGTATAAAATTTGGTAAAATATTATTATTAATAAAATAATTTGTTTTATTTATGTCGTTTTATCTATTCCTGCGGAATATTACAAAATTTGTATTTGTACATAAGTTATATTGATAAATATAATCGCCAAATGGAAGTTTCATAAAGCTTGAAAGTAAGAAATAGTTCTTTTTATATTTTTTGGTATGTATAAAAAAAAAATTTTTGTTTGTTTTATATTAACCCATACCGTTTTTTTTTATTAAAATAAAATAACTCGATTACATTTTTCAAGTTCTAGTTTTCCACAATATTTTGAAGTTACTTGTCAGTCAAATTTAAATACATATATTAATTTCCTGCTATGAGTTCCAGTTGTACCAGCTTATTTCTTTGTAAATAAAATAAACTACTTTGAAATTAAAATGACAACACATCTATCACTGTCAAGGATCTTCTCTTTGAACAGACTATAGACAAGGCTCTCTACGCCGTAAATGACTTATATTTTATAATCGAATTTGATCTTGTAAACACTAGTCTAATATTTGCTATTACTATATTTACTATTAACTTACTAAATATTTTAGATCTTATTTTATTTTTATTCTTTGACATTGTAAATATTTATAAATGCTTATTTTAATAATAAGACTGACAATATAATTGTATACTTGTTTTGTTTTGTATTCTCTTTTGTTTGTTTACTTTACCTTTGTCTAGAAATTGTAAAATTTTTTTGACAATAAAGTTTTTTTTTTTTTTTTTTTTATATTTTCAAAAATTCCAAATTTTCATAAAAAATATTTAGCAAAAAAAAAACCTCGTAGTCGTGTTACTGGGGTCGAAATATACTACCCCTAAAAATATTTACACTTATTTAAGACTCACCCTATACCTATAATAGATATTTTATCACACCTGTACCTATATTAGATATTTCAACCCATGCAGTGGCGTCGCGTGGTTCAATACTTTGAGGGTGCATAACTTTTGAAAATTAAATCATCACGATATCACGTCAAAAAAAAAACTCTTTTGTTTCTTTCTTATTGCATTAAAAAGATAAAAACACCGTTTGCTGAATTTTATTGTCTTTAAAAATTACACGCAAATTTTATTTTCATAGATCGTGTGATCAGAAGTCCCGGTAACGTTATACGCGGGCTGCAAATTCACAGATTGTATGTGCACACTCTTTGTATACTTGTATTCATTTAAAACTTCCCAATATGGCGGACTTCAGTATGGGAGACTTAAGAAACGAAAATATCTAGATTGAATTCGACTGTAGTTCAAATCGTTCAAATTGATAATCTGTGGTAAATCTAATTGAACTCTGACACTTGGCTGACAGTGACGTTTACGGCCCCTTTTTCTAAATATATTCATTATTTTTTGAGTTTATATTCACATATTCTACTTGATTTTGTTCTTTTATTTAACCAGCAGTACTAATTATATAGTTATCAATAATCTTTTCACTGATCAAGAACTGAGGAATAGCGTGGAAGATATTCAAAATGTGTAAAACGCTTAAAAATGTATTAGAAAACATTGACTCGTCCACAAATTCGTGAAAATAAATTAGTCCAGATGTTTGTACAAAGGTCTCTAATTATTTCGAGAAGTTTTTTCGAATCAGTAATTTTCAGGTTTGTAATATGTATATGATAATAAATAGATTAAAACTTATATTTCAGGAAACAGCGCGGGCATTAAAGATTGTTGTAAATCGGTTTTAAAATATAAAGAAGGTCTAAAAGTTGAGTTAGTAGAGAAGACCTCAAGAAGGTAATGTTGGTAATAGGACCAAAGATCAAATAACACTTGAAATATATAATGGAATATGTACAATTGGAATATGTACAATAAGTCAGTGTAAGTAGTTTTTATGAATCTGTTTGATATCTATTGCATTGTTTTTGTATTTTTTGAAATATATATTTTTTTACTTTCCAGGATACACAAAGAATAATAGGAAATACAGTTACTCAATAAAAGCACTTAAGGTTTGTAATAGTTGTAGTTAGAATATCAAACACCAAACCAAACCAAACATTATGTTTTATTTTACTGGTATTCCTCACATTTGAAAGGAAAGTCACTTCATAAATAATAAACAGAAGGATATCGTATAGTACACATTATATTAATAATTCTTTTTTATCCTATACTTGTTAGTTGACGCATCACTAACTATAGTTGTGGTTGTGACATATTCTGATGTACTTCTGGCAATTTAAAATAAGTTAATATTTAAACAAACATTTCTGGCTTTCCTGACAGAAGTGTGAATACACATTTAATAAATGTATAATGTGGATAATGTTCTGATTATTACAGTTTGCATGGATGACTATTTTTGTATGTTGTTATTTTTAATATAGTGTATTTAATGAGTCTTTCAATATTTCTTTTTTTCCTCGGAGGATTGTGTTCTAATCTTTATATTTAAATTTTCGAAAATTATATCTACAAAATGTATTTCCGTATAACTTTTTGCTAAAGACTTTGTAGATGATACAGTTTAACAGTATATAAAAGAACTATCTCAATAAGATTTTTCAAAATATATAGCTGTTTTTGCACACATATCAATTCAATTTGTGATTAACTGTACTGAAATAAAAACCTAAATTAAGAGAAATGGGGTGATCTTTCAACTATAACATGAAACCCATCATCCTATCTCCAAGTCTTCTATTAATTTCACTTATTAAACAACTATAATTATTCAATAATCTTGATAATTCTAGGAACTCTAGAATATCGTCAAAACATAAAAACAAAAATTCACTTCCTATAGTTCTTACGTCCGTTTAACTGAGATATAAGAAACAGAGGAGTTAATATTCTCACTGAGAAAGTTTATAAACTACCTTTAAGTAAAATCTCTTCCGATCTGCGGTAAAATACCTTTATTCTTATTTATATAATTTCAAAAATCCTTTGCGATAATCTATGTTTTTATTTTAGACAACCACCTAATAACCTAACTTTCTTTAGCTTCAACTTGACAATCCTGAAAAATGTTGTTAACCAAAGAGTAAATAAATTCTGAATACGCTAACGCCAACTTATTTTTCATTAAAAAAAATTACCAATTTTCGTAACTAGATCGGCCATATTGAGGAACTTTTAAAAGAATTGTACTATAGTTGGGCTCATTGTTGTCTGTTGTTGGTCATGTCGGGTTATCCCTGATTTCTTATTATTCTAATTTCATAATAATCTCTAGTTTCTTAACCCTTAACTGGTCCGGTAATAGATATGTATCATAAACGGTCCGGCGTAGTCTGCGGGACTACGCCTTCGAAAAAGTTTAAAAAACGCAGAAAAACTAAAAAATAACAAATTTTTATTTCATTATATATTATATTACGTATTATTGAACTTATCTAGACAAAAATGGGTTCAATTAATATTAACTTTAAGAAAATATAGTACAAAATAAAATAACATACATATAAATTTCAAAAAAAAATCAATTAGGTTTTTACCAAGCTCTAAAAAAAATAAAACCAAATTACTAACAGTCATTACAATATAGAAATAAGTTTTTAATACTATATATATATATATATATATATATATATATATATATATATATATATATATATATATATATATATAATATATATATATATATATATATATATATATATATATATATATATATATATATATATATATATATATATATATATATATATATATATATATATATATATATATATATATATAAAATAAGCTATAAAACTGGAGTTAAGAAAAAAATTTTAGTTACAGCATAAAACCCGGCTATATTTTACAAAAGTTTGTCACACACAAAATCTTACACAAACGGTCCGGCGCACAGTGCTTCGAACATATGGCTCTAGAGGACAAAAATCCAAAACTTCTCTTTTATTGTAAGCAATTTATTCAAACTAGGTTTATTTGACACAAATGATGAGTACTCTCATTGTACTAAATGATGATGTTCTTAGTCCCACGTTTATGAAAAAAAAATCTTATAAATAATAATAATGTTGGAGCTGTGTTCCATCTAAGCAAATAATAAGTTAGAGTATGAAAACGGTGTAAGTATTAAATAAATTCCTGTGATAAAAAAGAATTGAAATAACATTAGAACATGATTCCTACAATATAAGCCTAATATAAGATAAAATTTTTTTTCTTTAATGAAAAAGAAACATTAATGTTATATTTAATTAAAAAAAACTTAAGATACTATAAATTTACTTTAGGACAACAAAATGCATAGATCGTAACTACTCTGAGTCAGGAGAATCACTGCTGACAGAATCTTCCAAATTTATAGTATCCAAATCACAGGTAGATGAAGTATCCTCACATATAAGATATTTCTGTACATCATTTTCTAATATGTTACTTTTTCGTGTTGTTACTGTTCATTTTGTCGGTATGAGGGGTTCGGATGTTAATAGTTACCTCTTTAATAGACCATATCCATATATTATATTTTCCTTTTCTTGGGTATGAGATTTTATAATAAATTGAAAGATGGACACTTTTTTTTATGCGACGTTTCGCTCCAATATAGTGGACTTTTTCAGGCACAAGTGGTGTCTCATTTGACTGGAAGGTTCATCAATATCTAATAAGAACATATTTTTTGAAATACAAATAATTTTGAGTTCTTGTCCTTATGATCAAGCCAAGTATTAGCCAGATCGGCATTGCTTATCAATTTTACTCCATCTGAAAAGTATTATAAAATAAAGTTCGTCGCAAGCAGACGCAGGTGAACTATACAAAAATTAAAAGTGTATGAATATGGCAACAAAAATATTCAATAAATACGATATGTTTTGATATGTTTTTTTAAATGCCTTTTTGAAGTTTGAAAACGTAAAATTTTTATACCCATTTAAGAATCATCTTAAAAAATAAATAAAAACTAAAGAATCAAGAACTTGTTTAGAAATAAATTTAAAGTACATACCTTGTTTAACAATATCCATAGTGGCTTTCAATTAAGTACGTACCCGTTTAACTCCATAATATACAGAACTACTAAGAATGTTATTCTTTTCACTGATGAGATAATGATCGCAAAATTTATTTTTAGTGAAAATATTTGCTAACAAAAACGCTGTTTATGAAAAATAATATACAGGATGGTTGAACATTGCTATAAGTATAAAATTATATATTCAGATATTAGTAAATTTTAACTTATTTTTTGATTTTTGTCCATGGGACGAAGCACTGTGCGGCGTCGTCTGAGAGACTACGGCTTAAGTAACTTCTGCCATAATTTCTAAAAAACTCATCCAGTTTGGGTATAAATATGGCTATCAGTTGTTGACCGTGAGGGGGAGGATTAGCTGGAACGCCAATCCTGTAGGCGGCCCCAGTAACTAATGAGATTGAGTTATTTATTTGGCGTAGTCTGTCAGACGACGTCGGACCAGTTAAGGGTTAATATCATGGTCCCATGATGGTAATTTTCTAGGTCTCTTAATTCCTCGTGGGTACCATGCTGTAATTTTTGTTGTCCATCTGTTGTCCGTCCCTCTTGCCAGGTGTCCTGCCCATTGCCACTTGAGGGATTTGATTCTGATTAAAAAAGTAATTTCACATAAAATCATTCTGCATAGAAACAATATTATAAATACTGTTTTCTGAACCATAATTTATAATAATAATAGCTCCGGTATATAGCGTTTGACGTCTTGGGAGTAGCAAGGTACAGCTTGCCATGCTAGAGCCGCTCGGTTTACAAGGAAGGTAATGTGGCTAGCACTACGCTTCAACCGCCTATTATTACCTCAGGATTGTGAATCCCAAGTATTCATTTAAGGCTGAGTCGACCTAGGTGCCCAAACTATTTTTATTTTAATAAAAATAGTCGGCTGATGAAATGCCGGATGTAGGATCCATATGCCGGGTGTAGGAACCATCATTTATAAAGATATAATTAATCATAACATGCTACTGTTATAATATTAATGAATATTTTGTGTATGTTAATTACTCCAGTATATAAGAGGGGAAAACATTTTTGTTCCCATTCATTAGAAGCAAGTAGGTTTATTAATCAACATACATTCTACCATTCACACACAGGCCAAAGAAAAAAAATCAAGAATATTTACAAACAAAAGCAGCTAAAAATGCTGAAATAATTAACGAAATAAATTGTGAGGCATTGTGCTAAAGCGAGCTCTTTTTTAAATTATCTGGGAGAAACCTCGGTGTTAATATAAAAGTAAATATGGCGTTATATTTCTAAAAACCGTTGTTTTGATGTGAAGCTTACTAAATTTATCGTCAAAATAGTATATCAACACTGTTTAGAATTGAAATGTAATTAATTATTTATTTAAACTTGTATATTAAATGTAGTTTTAGGTAAAATATGATCGGTGATGGCTATGAAATAAAGATCGCCGTCATTAAAATATTTAAAATTATATGGTTTAACAATTTTAAAATTATTCCCAAATTAATGTTATACCTAATGATATACGTATACCGGGTGCGTCTCAAAAAGTAAAAAAAAAATATAAAAGTTATAGGGGTGAGCCCCTATAACTTTTTTATTTTTTCAGATAAAAAAACGAGATTTGGTATATTAGTATATGACATAAATTAGGATTGAACCGTATTCAATTGTTTTGGTCACTTCTTGTTTCACCGGAAATGACTACAACTTTTGATTTTTAAATGGCACTCTCGGTATTTTTAGCCGACCATACCAACAGGTATGGTAGGCTATTATATCGGCAAAAAAAGCTTTTTTTTAATTTCACTTAAAATGAGTTATTTGGGTAACCAAACCAAACCAAACATATTTTCATGGTGTCTGTCTGTCTGTCTGCCTGTCTGCCTGTCCGTCTGTCTGTCCGTCTGCAACACGATAACTCAAAAACCGCTAAACCGATTTTAACCAAATTTGGCACAAAAATACTGTGGCACTCGAGAATCTGGCCATTAGTTTTTGGTGGGGGTGGGGGTGGGTAAGGGGGTATGGGAGGGGGTTAAAAATTTTAAAAAATTGTAACTCCAAAATTACAGTAGCTAGCGAAACGCTGTTTTCAATTTAAGATTACGAATAATATTTGTAACAAAATTTGTAATAACATCAAAATCAGTCAAAGTCGCAGTTTTTAAGATAAAAAATATCAAGTATGGGCGGCTATACGTGCCTCCCGGCGCCAATTTTTTTACTTTATTTGATAGAAAATGACATTATGAATAGAATAACATATCATATGTCAACTTTTGACATTCTCGCTTAATTAATCGTATTTTAAAATTCAATCTAGAGTGCCATTGCTATGTTAAAAACACTAATTCTTTATCAAGATGCCTTGGAAAAATAGATTTGATCGTCTAATGTTTTTAGTGTCTTGTCTTGACCAGTTAGAAAATGCACAAATCGTATTTTTAATCATATCTCAATTATTTAAAATGGAACAAGGGTGTCTCATTAGCGTATTTCGAAAAAGCATTTTTTTGCGGATAATTTGATACCACACACTTGGTATTTCGAGTCAAATTTTCGTTACGAACCGCAAGTTATAATTTCAAATAAACCATATGCGAAATGTCAAAAGTAGACAAATGATATGTCATTCTATTCAGAGTGTTATTTTCTATTGAATAAAGTAAAAAGATACCGAGGGTGTCATTTAAAAATCAAAATTTGTAGTCATTTCCGGTGAAACAGGAAGTCACCGAAAACAATAGGGAACTTGCCCAAAAAATAAAATAATTTAAAAAACATTAAAATCGAAAGATATTATCATAAGGAACTTCCTAGAAAAAGAAAAATTTCAATAACAATTAAATTACCTGCGAAATAAAAGTTTAAAATTTAAATAATTTTACTTAAAACGCTCTTAAAACGTGCCCCCATTGGTTGTGACATCAGACCGTTGTAGTTTGATCCAGTGACCGTGAAACAACGTCTAAAATAATATAATCAATATTCGAGGGTTGAATGTGGTGTTTTCTTGTTTTCGGAGAAAGTTTTGTTTAATTTTGCTTGATTTGGTGGTTTAGTAGTAGAACAGGAAACTACTGCTTCGTCAACAAATCTTCTCTTTACCCTCTTAACAGCTGCTGATCTTGGGGGAACTGAAAATGTTCTTTTTCTGTCTGGTTGGCAATCAAAAATGTGAGGAATTACATGAGATTTCATTATTTTTTTACCACCCATCAGTTTAAACTTTACATAATTATTCATATCTTTGGCAATCTGAAACAAAAACATAACCTGCAAACAAAATCAAATATTTATTAAAATTATGGGTAGCTGAGTAATATTTTTACTAGATAGGTAGGTACAGCTGGTTCCAAAAAAAATTAATACGACCCTTTCTACATATTTTTTCTAATATTTGAGCAGTGTATATTTATGTGTCAAGTATTTTGACGTGTTAAGGTTATTGTGACATTGTATAAAACAACTTTGCTTTTGACAAAGTGGCAAATACATTTTTCAGAACGTCAGCATGACATGAGTAGAGAAACGGGGGACTGGTATCATAGAATATACTGCCCGAAATAATAAAAATATGTTTTAAATCGTACTCAATTTTACTGGAACCAGCTGTACCTATAGTACCTATATTTAAAAAATTAAATTTTTCGAGAAAGCCAGAGAATACAACATCGAGATGTACGTGTGCTTCGTGGACTACTCCAAGGCGTTTGATAAGGTAAAATGGAATAAACTTTGGACTATCTTACTAGAAATGGGCACTCCACCTCACCTCATTTATTTGGTCAAAGGGCTCTATGAGAACAACAATGCTAAAATCAGAGCTAATAAAACGTTAACGAATGGTTTCAAGAGTAACGCAGGTGTGAGACAGGGATGTATACTTGCGCCAATCCTCTTTAATATCTACAGTGAATATATCATGCGTCGAGTAATAGTAGAATGGAACGGTGGAATATCCATGGAGGCAGGAGGATAAATAACCGTGATTATAGCCGCCAGCAAAATAGAGTTGCAGGAAGCCATTACTGCACTGTGCTCTATTAGTGCAGAATATGGCTTCGAACTAAACAAACGGAAAACCAAGGCGATGATTGTTGACCGCCTCCGCAATAACCAACCTAATGTCCGAACCGTGGCTGGATTCGAGGTTGTGAGCCAGTTCAACTCTTTAAGTTCCATGGGAGCAATTTTTGGAGGATGCGAGGCTGAAATCAGGCGCAGAGGGGCAATGGCGAAGAATGCAACAACAATGCTGACTAAGATATGCAAGGCTTCAGCAATCACACGAAGAACTAAACTGCGCATATTCCCCATAGCTATGTATTGCTCCGAAACATGGACATTAAAGGAAAGTGATAAGCAAAGAATAAATACCTTGGAGATGTGGGTATATCGACGGCTGCTGCGAATACCATGGACGGCTCATCGAACAAACATTTCCATTATAGAGGAACTAAAAATTGATTTAATCTAGTTGCCAGATTAAATCAGTCAATCCTCCAAAATTATGGCCATATTGCCAGGAGTGACACCTTAATTGAGAGACTGATGATGGAGGGGAAGGTAGAGAGAAGACGATCACGTGGAAGATCACCCAAGAGGTGGGTAGACCGAGTCAAAAACCCTAGTGTGCCACAACCTCTCCGAAGCTTCACATATTATGGCGCAGTGTCGAACAACTTGGTCCGAGGAAGTGATAGACGGAGAGCTGGCTACATAAAAAACCTTATCATCGTTACATGGCTAATATTTCTTGTGAAGTAGCCTTTTGTGTAGCTATTATGAAATAGTCATGTCTGCCAGCGCGATCCCGGGGCTTAAAGCGTAGGCGGCCAATCGAAAGGGTGAAATTTTGACACTAAAAATATTATAAGGTACACGAGTTATAATCGCCAAATAGCTTTCATTTATTATTAAGAAACGTGAAAAACTGTTGGCAGGTATTTTTCTCGTGGCTAAAATGCCGACAGACAACGCGAAAGAGGCATGAAATTTTGACAAAAAAAAATAATCGCAGACATGCATGCCGATTGGTGGAATGTTATGTATATTTATTTAAAAAGCAGTATGCAAAAGGGCAGACAAAAAAATCGTGGCTCAATCAGCGGTAGACAGTTATCAAAAGCGCGGTACTACTCTACAGGGTGAGTTTAAACTGGGGGTGAGTAAATAATTTTGTGAGCCACCTGTTTTTTTCTGTATTTGCATCCATTCTTTTAGTGTCGTAACCCTATTAATTATACCGTGGGTAAATTTGCGGGTAACAGGCAGTTCTGAAAAATTTTCTAAAATATACAGGAAAATTTAAAAAAATGCATGATTTTCAACATATTTTTTGGCGAAAAAACTCATAGACGTGTTCCTAGGTTCCTAACTTATTTAAGACTCATCCTGTACCTATAAGCGTTTTCAGGAAACGCTCGTCGCGTTATCAATTGAAACATGTGTCTACAAAAATTTTACGGTGCAGGTATCGACTCAGAGGAAGACTCGTTTGCGAGAGCGAGGATCTGCATTACTATGAGTCAGATACAAATAGTGAGACAGAATAGTAAATGTATGATATCTGTTATTGAAATAATAAAAAAATATATTTATAATATTATCGTATACATGATTTATCTATACTTAAATGAATGAGGCGGCGAGCGTTCCCTGAAAGCGCTAGAGTAATATCGCGCTTTTGATAACTTTCTGCCGCTGATTTAGCCATGATCTTTTTGTCAGTCCTTTTGTATACGGCTTTAAATAAATAAATATGACATTCCATCAATCGGCATGCATGTATGCCATATTTTTTTACAAAAATTCATAATGCCTCTTTCGCGTTGTCTGTCAGCATTTTAGCGACGAGAAAAATGTCTGCCAACAATTTTCCACGTTTCTTAATAACAAATAAAAGCCATTTCCGCAATTATAACTTGTGTACCTTATAATATTTTTAGTGTCAAAATTTCACCCTTTCGATTGGCCGCCCCCGCTTTAAGCCCCGGGATCGTGCTGGCAGACATGACTGTTTCATAATGGCTACAAAAAAGGGATACTTCACAAAAAAAATTAGCCGTGTAACGATGATAAGGTTTTTGTGTAGACTATGCGGGTAATCAACATACCATACTCCCACGTAGAGTGAAGGACTGAAGAAAGAAGAGAAATAATATTTATAATAAAATATATGCGGTTATACACATACACCGAATAATACAAGCCTGAAAACGATATTTGAAAAACGTTTTACAAAACCAGCGCGGTGTGTCATTCGTCTCGCGCACACTACTACATTAAGTGTCGCGCACACCAAACGCAAACACGACAGGTACAAAAGACTGCGATTTTTTTGTTCAGCCCGCAGCAGCGCAGCCTCGAATAACATTCAATGCAGTACGCAGGAAGTCCATATATTATGCATATACGGCCCGTCGATAATTCACCAACGCGGAATAAATTCAACATAAATATGAATTCGCATATTGCAGTTCGCAGGAGCTATATACCCGCCATTTAACGTAAATATATTAAACATTTGCGAATAATATATTATTGTATAATAAATCATCGGGGATTTTACTGTTCCTTTAGGATTTGCGACTGTTGATATATTTTTATTAAAATGTACATATTCAGATAGAACACTAATGATTTACTAATTTTAGAGTCACATACACTCACCAGCACAAAAAAACGGGCACCTTAAAATTTTGATGTATTTTAAAGTTTAATATATTTTGTTCTAGTGTGCCGATTTTGATGATGTTTTAAGCAGTTTGTAGCTAAATTATTTGGCTTTTTAGTATCTATTTCTAAATTAAAATTAAAAGTTTCCATCTGTCAATTATACGAGGGAAAACAAAATGTTCATAATTTGGTGAAAATTTGTGGAAAAAATACCGTCAGAAATGTTTTATTGGAGATATTCGCTTTTGAATAAGACAGTAACGATTTACAGCTTTTTTAGCATTGATTTTGGATTCTCATCAACACACTTATAAATAGTATTTGTCCACGACCACTTAATAATAAATCAATATTCTACTAAAATAGCTAAAGGAATTTGGTGCCCATATTTGTAATAGAGTGAAATATAACAGCTGATAACAGTGAATTATGATAAATCACACTTTTCATTTAATTTTCATTTGTTGCTATGCCAACGTGACACTCACAGCATACCGATGCGCGGCGTGGATGATTTATATTAATTTTGACGTTAAAAATGTTAAGTACGTAATGATTATTAAGTGGCATATCAAGAACTCGTCTAAAATCAAAAAATGAATTATGAGAGTGATAATGAGCCTTGTACACCACCAGAGATAGCAGAGGCGGCCAAATTAACAAGTCTTGGATTGCTACCACAAAAGTCTAAGGATCATTACATGTCTCCCTATAAAAACTTTCTAGACTGGAGGATCGCTAAAGGCATAAGTTCGTTTTCCGAATCCGTGTTATTAGTATATCTAGTTGCCATTGTAACGGAACAAAAATCAATATCCTGATTGACTAAAGAATGTTGGTACGATATTTTCATGCAAAGAACTTGAAATAATATCAATGAAATTCAAATACATATATAACTTTAAATAAAACAAAAATTACTAACTTTAGTTACACAAAACAACAAAAAGTCAGATGCTGGTACTCCAATTTATCCAACAACTGTACTCAACTAAAGTTGGTAGAAGTATGTTTTATTGCAAAAAATTTGAAGCAGCATCAATAAAGTTCAAACTCTATTATAAGATAAAATAAATCACAAATTGCCAACTTTAGTTACACAAAACAATAAAAAGTCAGCTGCTGGTGGTACGATCTATAATTTTTCAACAAATTTATTTTACTGAAAGTGGTAGAAAAAAGTACTAATATACAAGTATGTCGTAAAACACATCTAATAATAAACTTCCCAAATATTTGAAAATAGAATAGTTCGAGATGACTGCGACTCTCGATGCATAGTAATATGATGATATTGACGTTTTTATTATCTTTTAGTTAATTTTGACGTTTGAAATTGCCAAATTTTAACTAGGTAGTGACATTTTCCCCTAAAACATGAATACAATAATTAATAGTAAGATTATCATTAAAAATACAAGTTCAAACACTCCTCATAGTTATTATAATGGCCGCGTGGACAAAGTATAGTATTTAACTCGCAATTTATAGCCATTATTCACTCGGGTGACTTTATTTTATTGGCTAGCATAAATTGCTCGTTCAATAATATACTATTATTATTTTTGGAATGTCACTGTTATTGAAAAGTCATATTACTATTTTTTATTGATGTTTACTCTACTAGAGATGGTTGTAAGTTCTGATGGTTGTATTGCTGATCTAATTGAGCATGGTAGAGATCAACTTTTGGACTTAAATCTATATCTGCTAGAGTAATTGCCCAACAGACAATAATAATATAATTTTTCAAAGACAGTGACATTACATGAATCATAAATACTATTATATAGGCCTGTTAACTAGAACTAAAAACAAAGGCATAGTTTTAAAAATAAAAAAAACGATATATCTAGAGGATAAAATGATTTATAAAATCCTTTGCTTTGTTAACGTACTTCACAGGGTGTTTCAAACTTTTACCAAAATATCAACAATTTGTTTTCCCTCGTATAATTGACAGATCGCAACTTTCATCTTTATTTTAGAATGAAATACTATAAAGTCAAATAAGCTTAAAAAACCATCAAAGTCTAACTACAAATTGCGTAAAAAACATCAAAATCGGTCCACTAGAACACTATAAGGGAAATTAAAATAACTTTGGTTGCACATCATAATACGACCACCAGCAAACTCCATAAGACGACGCATGGTGTCATTGATGACGTGCAACGAAAGTTGTTTTCAGCTACACGCACACTGGTGCGATCACGACCGCGATCACGATCACGATCAGGGCATTTATAACATGAGCGATCATTCTAGCACACACATATGTAGTGCGCCGTCCTGTAGGTATACATAGGTACAAATTTAAAATGTGAATTATGTATACCTACCGAAAAAAAACATTCATAAATATTTATCTACAATATTACTTAAACAATAAAAATATATACATATGTACTATCCAATCCAATTGCAACTCCAATTTTGTCTCAAACTTTTTATTTTTAATTCTATTATTTTTGCAACTTGGATCGGATAAATCATATAGAATTTTGTGTATTTTTACAGCCTTAATTAGCTGCTCTGTTAACTCCATTTCTAAATTGCAACAAGAAAAAACACACCTATTTTCAGGAAAATTCCTATCAGTTGAGTCGCGATCACGCGATCAAACTCGACAAATCGAATCTGATCGCTACCGCGGTCACCAAAACTCGATCGCGCCAATGTGAAACGGCTCATATGTATTCTTCAGCAACTTTTGACCGCGGACGCGTGGAGATCGTGATCGCAGCCGTGATCGCACCAGTGTGCGTACAGCTTTAATTTCCCTGAAAATTTTAGGGTCCCATTTTTCTTGCCGGTGAGTGTTTTTTCGATAATATTATTTTACAATAAATTGCTGTATATTTGATCCTCTCTTTATCAACATATCAAAATATGAGGGTCAACCCTAAACTAACATATTTTTTTAGTTAGAAATATTAAGTTTTTAAGATATTGTCACTAAATATACAAATTTTATTTTTATTTTTACTTCACCATTTTGTCAAGAATCTTTAAAGTCCTCTGGATATAGAAATTTTTGTTTATACAAGATAAAATATACCACTCATAATGAATCATATTCTATTGCAACCACATTGTACCGTTTTTTTAAACATTACCACTGCGAACGGCAGCTTTTCATCGGAGAGCAGTCGTGGGTAAGGTATTTCACTGGAAAGAACTAATTAATAACAATAAACAAAAAAAATACAGATATTGGGCGCCAGGCATGTACAGAGAAAGAAAACACAGTTGTATATTACTTAAAACTAATGACTATATTTATTCATGATGGACTGTGATGGTAAATAGCATTGTACAATTTTAATAATTATTATAGTGGTTATATGTCAACAAAAGTGGTGTTAAAAATTGTACTAAATATCTATGAAAACAACTATGATAAAATACAAGACATGTAACGTTTAAGAGAATATATGAAATGTAGCATTACTTTAATTAATTTGATATATTTTATATGATGTTAGTGCAATAATAATATCTATAAAAAAGTAATACTATTACAAGGCGTAATGTAATGAAACCTAAAATCTAAATCATACTGTAACTACTAAATCGACATAAATGTTCTTAATAATCTAACCACTAAATATAGTCTGTACGATATCGTTTAAAATGTACGTTAAGTTAAGACTGAAAATCGACTGAAAACCAGAACCTAAATCTACACTTAGCTGTTCTTGAGGCAATCCTGTTTCGAAGAGTAGCAGCGTGAGGTGGGCTCATATCTCTGCACTGTCTGTCGGCGATCCTGTTGGCTAAAACAACAAAAGGGGCCAGAATGAGGACACCATGAATCACTACAGCCGTAGCTACTGACTAGGCTTAGCAATGGGAGCGAAGCAGCATGGGGCTTACGCTGTATCCATACTGTGGCAATATGGGGCACTACCCGTACCTTGGAACACTACTAGGACCTTGGATAATGTCCGTAACTTGGACCATAACCTAGGACTATAGCCTTGGACACAGTCCGTCCATAAGACAACGGTACAGGGGAACACTACCCGTACCTTGGATAATGCCCGTACCTTGTAAATAGTCCGTACCTTGGACCCTAAAAATACGAAACTCTTGTTTAAAATCAAACAAGATCTAATAAACAAAATGAACCTACCTCGAATTACTTCCGAGGGCTCACTAAATAATAAAGAACATGTCCTTTCTTCCATGTGACATTCTGGAGGACAAAAGAAAAGGGACGCCAACGTGCCAGCAAAATACAAATACAAGTTAGGTTGGGACATCCAAAACTCTACCCTAAAAATATGCAGTAATAATATCGAATCTAAAAGGATAATATTTCATCTTTACCTGTTGCTTTGAAATAGCAGCTGATTCAGATTATACAGCAAGATTTAAATAATCACCATTTCTAAAAGCCGGGATGGTTAGGTTAGGCTACAGAGCGCTAAAAGCAAAAGTCAGTCGACAGCACAGAGAGTTGACAGAAGCGATGTTGACAGCGCCTCCACAAAGCGATAACAGGGTTGTGTCAAACGATAACAGGGTTGTGGACTAGAGAACGTAAAAATTGGACAAATAAATTATCCGGCCGGAACGATAGGGAATCCGGTGATGATACGCCAGACATTATATATCATAATCAAAGACATGTAACGAACTAAAAACGTTACAACATGAGTTTTATAATTTTACTTAAAATTAACTAAATTTACGTTATTTTTAGTGCTATTCTAAACTCCTAAACAGATATTTTTAGCGTCTCTATTATTTATTTCTAAATAAAACAAGTTTTAGATTCTTGATATCCCTACCATTAATTTATGTTTATCTCTATTTAAAAGTATATTTGTATGTATGTAGGATGGTGTTTAAGTTTACTGATTTATAGTTATTATGGATATTTTTATCAGCAAGATTCAAATTATTTATATAGAAAATTAATCAGAATTATTGTAATTTTTAAAAATTATGCTTATTTTAATATTCTAACAAATTAAATGTAATAATTAACGGTGTTTGAATATTTTTCGATTTTTGAGAAATAGTATATGTAGGAAAAACTCGAAATACTGGACTTCCTATATCGTGTCTCTCAGCCAATTTTTACTAGGTATAAAATGTACTATTTTTATAACGCTATTTTAAGTCTCCTTAGAGACGTAAACTTTTTTTGTGCTTGTTACTTATTTCATAATTAACATTGGAAATTATATATTATACCATTTATGGTATATTAAATCTACAGGGTGGCCCCTCTCATACGCCGCAGAAGCTCCAAGGAGAACGGTAGTTTATATCAAAATGAAATTTTGGCAGTAGGTTAACTGAAAGCATTTTATAAAAATATATAGAATTATACAGAGTGTCCCCCAAAAAGCTACATATCAAAGTTGTGTTTTTTCTAATGGAACACCCTATATATTAGTTGATTTTCGGATTCTAGGAAAAAAATAAAGGCGAGTTTTATTAAAGAAGCATATACCTAAAATCTAAGAACTTTGACATATTTTACATTTTGTGAAAATGAAGAGTAAATTTTAAATTTCGA
This sequence comes from Sitophilus oryzae, assembly GCF_002938485.1. Classification (NCBI taxonomy): domain Eukaryota; kingdom Metazoa; phylum Arthropoda; class Insecta; order Coleoptera; family Curculionidae; genus Sitophilus; species Sitophilus oryzae. The sequence goes on along the minus strand of NW_022146195.1, from coordinate 280,221 downwards.
TAACAGCTACTTAAATTTTAGTTGACCTCGTATAGCCTGATATTGTTCTGCTTTCCAAGTGGTAACCAACTCAAGGCGGAACTCAAGAACTTGGAAGACTCAAGACTTACACATCAAATCAAAACATTTAGTCATTGAATATAATCCTATTAAAACACGAACATTTTACAACTTGCACAAGACAAAACATTTCAATCTAAAATATATGTCAACAATTAACAAACCAAGTACAGTGGACAGAAACAGAATCAGTACTGATATTTAATATTCACGTGAAAACGCGGCGGAACAATGTATCTTTATTATCACGGTTGTTCTTTTTTTTATTAAATTTTTTATATATAAATTTCTCGCATTAAGACCAAACGATTAATTTCTTTTCTATTTTATTGCTTTTTTTTCCTCAAAAGATAGTACCCCATATAAAGAAATTTACATGTCATTTTTGAATATGATCTAACAATTACGTGTTACTAATTATCGACTTAATATGTTACAATATATATTGCTTAAGTTGTTTAAATCCGATTTATAGTTAATACAGTTTTTATTTTTCTGTATATTCACCATTTCCAGAAACAACCTCTTTCCATAACTCTTTTCGAAATCCAACACTCGTGCATTGTCAAAATCAAAATTATGCCCTGCGTTTATATGATGGTGCACTACAGCACAACTGTTCTTTGCTAATCGACAATCACTCTTATGTTGGGAGATTCTCTGCTTCAACCATTGTCCCCGTCTGACCGATATAATTCTTTTTACAATCTGTACATGTTAACTCATAAATCACATTGCTGCTGTACATAACTGGTGTTTTATCTTTAATTTTAGTAAATAGTGATAAATTTGTTATTTGATTGTATCTAGCTATTTTTATTTCAGGAAACGGTTTGAAAATGCTTGTAATTGAATTGCTTAAACCATCTATGAAGGGTAGTTTTTTATATTTTATGTTGCTCATATTACCTCCCTCCTCTGTTGGACCATCAAAGATGTTGGAATTATAAATTAATTTATTTAAAATGGGTTTCTGCATACCCGTTATTCAAAAATATTCCGAACAGTTTTTTAAATTATTTTTAAAAACGTTTCGTGACTAATATGACACACCCTGAAGTGATTGGTATGAAAAACATGTGATTTATGAGTTAACATGTATAGAGTGTAAAAAGAATTATATCGGTCAGACGGGACAATGGTTGAAGCAGAGAATCTCCCAACATAAGAGTGATTGTCGATTAGCAAAGAACAGTTGTGCTGTAGTGCACCATCATATAAACACAGGGCATAATTTTGATTTTGACAATGCACGAGTGTTGGATTTCGAAAAGAGTTATGGAAAGAGGTTGTTTCTGAAAATGGTGAATATACAGAAAAATGAAAACTGTATTAACTATAAATCGGATTTAAACAACTTAAGCAATATATATTGTAACATATTTAGTCGATAAATAGTAACACGTAATTGTTAGATCATATTATGACATGTAAATTCCTTTATATGGGGTACTATCTTTTGAGGTTGAGAATAAAATAGAAAAGAAATTAATCGTTTGGTCTTAATGCGAGAAATTTATATATAAAAAAATTTAATAAAAAAAAGAACAACGGTGATAATAAAGATACATTGTTCCGCCGCGTTTTCACGTGAATATTAAATATCAGTACTGATTCTGTTTCTGTCCACTGTACTTAGTTTGTTAATTGTTGACATATATTTTAGATTGAAATGTTTTGTCTTGTGCAAGTTGTAAAATGTTCGTGTTTTAATAGGATTATATTCAATGACTAAATGTTGTAAGTTACAAAAAAAATTTTTATATAGTTTTACTTATTATTTTTTATTCACTAAGTGAGTGACTTTTTCTCCCCTTCTTTTTTTTTTCTAATGATATGAATTAATCTCATCTCTTTGTATTTATTATTGTAGTTACTCCTGAAGAAGTTAATAAACATTAACGAAATATCGAGTTTAAAAACAAATTAGTTTAAATTGAATCTACAGACCGCTACCCGATATTGTTCCACATTAAATATATTAATAAATATATAAATATATTAATAAGTATAAACCTTATAATATTATAATAAACCGAATTTTAATCGAAAACCGAATTGTAAGTGTAATCTATATTTTTTAATTCAATGATTTAAACCTCTAAATAATTAATTTTTGTATTTTTTTATTTCACACCCATATTCTTATTATAAACAAATATTTATATTATATAATAAAATTAATTAATTAGTAGACAAATTAAATAATAAAAATATTAAATTTTATAATAAAAAATAGCCTCATTCTGCACCCACACATGCTACTACGCAATATAGCAAGACGTGTGAGAATGTGGGTCAATAAAAACTCTTCTCTTTATCCATCTATTTTCTTTCTTCTTTAGCTTTGTTGGCATATAAGCAACGGTCCGGGTTAAATAAACTGATAGAGTGGGTCTAGGGAAAGGTTTTCATTAGGGATTTCAAGATGTAACTCGGCCGACTGACATCCTCAACAAGTATAGACCCTATTATTTTTTAGTAAGAAATCCTATAGAAAAAATATATATGGGGATAATAAAATAAAATATATTTTTCAGTGTTATTCTCGTTATTCTGGCTGTAAGATAATATTTAATTGATACTCAGAAACACATATAAAAGTTCTAGGTATATCCTTTTATTGGAAAAGACTTCGGAGCCAATTTATAATATACTTGAATCTGAATTTGTTATTTTGTTTTTAGTTTAAAGATAGCAAAGGAGTCTAATAAAAAAATTAGTAAGAGAAAATATTATAAAAAAATTGTGTGTGTGCATATGTGAAGTGAAACTTCTTTAACTCCGTCTGTCCGTCTGTCTGTCCGCCTGCACCAACATATAGAAAAAATCCCCCCAGAATTGCAAACGGGTTTTCGCACCAACCGCGGTACCGTCGATTACATATTCTCCATCCGCCAACTACAGGAAAACGTAAAAGAGCAGCAGTCTAAACTTCAGGTTGCATTCATCGATCTAACAAAAGCCTTCGACTCTGTGAACAGAGATGCGCTTTGGGCAATTATGAAATAGTTCGGAGTACCCAACAAATTTCTTACAGTGTGTAAAAGTCTCCATAACAACAACAAATCAAGAGTGTCATTATCATGGATCACTGAGCGATCCCTTCCTAACAAACACAGGCGTTAGGCAGGGATGTGTCTTAGCGCCTCTCCTAGTCAATATATTCATGGCAGCGCTCTCCATTATAGTGGACAGCAAACTGCAGGAGAGAGGTTTGAATTTGAAGAGGTTTGAAAGATCATCACACAACTTCAATACGCTGGTGACTGTGCTCTAGTTGCAAATACGATACAGCAATTGCAAGAAATGTTGAACACATATACATGGGCATACGAGGTTTTGGGACTTGGGTTTGGAGCTGAACATCGATAAAATAATGTGCACTCCCCCGGAAGATCACAACAATGCTATAAAAATCGGAGAAGAACTATTGGAATATGTAGCGGAATTCAATTACCTCGGCTGTTTGATTTCGGAAAAGGCAAATAGCGACTCTGAAATTCAGCACAGGATTAGCAACGCCTCAAGAGCATTCTGGAAATTAAAAGACAGGGTTTTCTACAATCATGACTTGAGTACAAAAACTAAACTTGCAGTGTACTGAGCAATAATAATTCCCACCATGTTATATGTACGGCCGATAAATGAACGCATTAAACAAGTTGCAAAAGAGACATCTAGACACCTCTTAAGAATAAAATGGTTCCATCATGTCTCAAACGTATTGGTCCTTGAGAAAGCTAACTGCGAGAGTACTGAAGTCATGATTACAAAGTCCCGCTTAAGATGGGCCGGTCACGTATGCAGAATGCAAGAAAACCACCAAAAAATAAAGAGGCAACAAGGCAATAAGATTTTTGAATGTCTGGAGTGCGGTAGACAGATAACATCACGTATCGGGCTTTTCAGTCACAGAAAAGCTCATGACAGAAAACGCCTTGGGTGACCATCTTCTGATGCGTATCAAATACTCATCAGCGAGTAATGGCAGTATGTAGGTATGTCCGTCTGTCCGTCTCATGGCTCCATTTGGTTGGTCATGGCTTAGAGGCATCGCGCATCGTCCACAATTATGTCGAAATCAACCAACTTTTTCTTCAATATTAAAAAATATTAAAACGCCGTATCCAACTTTGGAGGGTGAGACCGTGTGCACCGTCACTCACACCGTCACTCACAAATTTGGTCGCGATCGGACCACATCAACTTTTGACGTTTTTTACGTCAAAACTAACAGTCCCGGTGACACAGTCGTACACACTAAAGTTGGCCTTGGTACAATCTATCGACATACCAAATTTTATTTAAATCGGACGATTTTTTAAAGTGATTCATTGATGATGGGGTCTCGTAGTGCACAAAACGTCGTCAAAATATCATGAAAATATAGGGTATGAGAAATATACGACGAATGAGAAATTTTAATTTTACAGACAATTTGTGTATCATAGATAGGCAAATTATGCAAATAATATTAAATAACAATATTATGTATAGGCTTGGTGTATTTCAGTTGATTTAAACAAATTCCAAACGCAGCGCTTCAACGGCAGAAATCAGAAATTATCAGTATGTATTTCATGCCGCCGCGCCGCCGCCGTCATGTTCATCGCATTAGAGTAATATTGAAATCGTGGTTTTGTCATAATATTTAAGTATTTTAGTTTTTTGCTAGTGTAGTTCTTGAGATATAACGCTATTTCGGGTAGTAAAAAATAAGTGAAAAAGAATTCAAACTAGGCGTCGCCGTCGTGTTGTTTTGTGACAATTTTAGATTTTAATAAAATTGCCGAAAAAATGGTAACGCGTAAAGGAGAGCGTAATTAAGGCGTTGCAATAACATTCAATAACTTAACTTTCCTGGATATTCAACACTCACCGAAACAACATTTTATAGCTTTCTAGTTTCTCACACCACACCGATTTAATCAAAAGCAAGTAAAGCTTTAAAGAGATCAAAAGCAAGACTAAACAAAGTGCTCTTTACATAATCAAAAAATTAAATAGACATATACTATGAAAGGATAAAATATAATTTGCAATATTAATGGTATACTTTTTTGAATCAACTAATGATTAACTGTTTTATGAACATCTTCTAAAATTATAATTATGTACCTTTAAAAAACCTCGTTATAGCGAAATAATTATGCCTTATTAGCAAAACCGGTGATTAAAACAATGCTAAAAAATGGTCTAATTTTTTTTAACTGGAATAATAAATTATAATACTAGTTAGAGCTTCTGAAGATATCAAAATATTTACTTATTTATTTTTATTCTTAGAATTTTCACAAATTATACTTCTTACACTTTTAGAATAATTAAATAATAATTTTTTTGTATACCCGCTATTTAAACCTGTGTATTTGTGTATACAAGTTGTTTACGATATTCTCCGATGGGGGCAGCACCGTCGCGGCGGAGAATACACCGAGCCTATAGAAAAAAATATTCATGTAGGATTTCACTGATTATTATTTTCCAAATTTCTTCTGTATTAATTTTAGTTATAGTGTGATACTAAAATATGACAATAATGTTACATATACATACAAATTCAATAGAAGTTTCTATTGTATAAAAGAAAGTCGTTCAAAAATTCTCTATTCTTATGTATGTAAATAAGATTTACGTACGCCCTATTTCCTGTTTACAGTCTGAAACTGCTGCTCTGAACCTAGTGCAGGAATTACTGGTACAATAGCGTCACGATCGAGAGAAGTCCAATATCAGCAGGAGGAAAATAACGCTCGCGTCGTGCTCGTGCGGTTAGATATGCGGTTTTAAAGAAGCCTCTGCTTGAAAATAAAGTGTTTTCAGAGATAGTTTTATTGCAAGCAGCTTATAATATACTCAAATCTAAATTTGTTATTTTAGTTTACAGATAGTAATGAACTATAATAAAAAAATCATTAACATACAATTTTATAATAAAAAACAGTGTGTGCACTATGTGCGCATATAGCATATCTAATGGTGCATGCTACTTTAAATGCTCAGGTTGTACACAAAGCTGAAACCAAATCCCAAGTAAGAAACTTCAAATATATAAATAAAGAACTATTAGCATATTTTTTAGAAAGCGCGCCATTTGAGGATATAATATATATTAAAAATATTGAAGATAAGTTATCTTATTTTAATAATTTGATATTAATGATATTTGATATATTAGCACCTTTAAAAACAGTTAAAAATAAGAAATATAAACCACCATGGTTAACTGACATTATAACACTTATGATTAAAATGCGAGATAAGGCTTTTAAAAAATACAAAAACACCGGAAAACCGGAACATTGGGATTATTATAAACAAATGCGGAATCAGACAAGTATTGCAATACAAAATGAAAAAAAAAGATATCTAGAATTTTGCACTAATAAACATAACAATAAGGTTTTATGGAAAAAACTAAAAAATTTAAATATAACCAATAATGTTAATACTCGATATATTCCTGATTCTATAAATAACCCAACGAATATAAATAATTTTTTTCTACAGTTCTCAAACAATAACCCATCAGTGGATAAAAACTTATTGGAATATTATACAAATAATTTAAAACCAAACATACATAAGAAATTTTATTTTCATACTGTTGCAGTTACCGATGTTGACTTACTACTTAGCAATATAACATCCACTGCTGTAGGATTCGATCAAATCAATATTGATATGTTACTAATGTGTGTAATTTATTACCAATATAGTTAACTCATGTATTCTAGAAAATATTTTTCCTGATTCGTGGAAACTTGCGCGAATAACACCTTTGCCTAAAAATGATCATATAACTTCTGTAAATGAGCTTCGGCCAATTAGTATCTTGCCTGGTTTGTCTAAATTGTTGGAGAGAATTATGGAGAATCAAATACGTCATTTTTTGCAATGCAACGACATTTTACCAATAAATCAATCTGGTTTTCGAAAAGGCTATAGTTGCACAACGGCACTTTTAAACATAGTTGATGACATCATTAAATCCTGTGACTTGGGCAAAAACTCTGTACTGGTGCTATTAGATTATTCAAAGGCCTTTGACAGAATAAGTCATAAACTACTTCTATCTATATTACATTATGTAGGCTTCTCAGAAAATGCAGTCGGTCTAATTGAAAATTATTTAAATAATAGAATGCAATTTGTAAAAACTACTACAGGGGAATCACCGAGGGAAGTTATTAGTTGTAGAGTTCCACAGGGATCTATCTTGGGACCCTTACTTTTTACAATATATACAAGTAATATTTCTACATACCTAGATAATGTTAATGCACACTGCTACGCAGAAGATACACAACTTTTATTTTCGTTTAATTTCGATGACTGGACATTAGCTCAAACGTTAATAAATGACGATTTATATAAATTAGTACAAGTCTCAAATCATCACGGCCTGGCAATAAATCCAGATAAATCATCTGTTATGATATCTGGTAAACACCGGGATTTTCTATCTAACGTAATGTCAGTAAGTTTAGCTGAACAAAAATTACAATTTACTAAATCTGCCAAGAATTTGGGATTAATTATAGATTATAATCTTCGCTTTAAGGAACATGTCTCTCAATGTATCAGAAGGTCTTACATCTCTTTAAAAATGTTATATCCGCATCGAAAATTACTTTCGGAAACTTTAAAGATAAAGTTAGCTGAAGTACTTGTCTTATCCCATTTCAACTACTGTGACGTTATATATGGACCATGTCTGGAAAAAATTGACATTAACAGAATAGAGAAGCTTCAAAAAAGCTGCCTACGTTTTATTTATGGTATAAGAAAATATGATCCCATTTCGCATAAGTTAAAAGAAGCTAAGTGGTTGAATATGGAAAACAGACGTAAGATGCATTCATTGGTTTTATTTCATGGAGTTATTTCTAAGAAGTGTCCTCCATACTTGGTGAATAAAATAAAATTCAGAACAGATGTGCACAACTTAAGCCTTAGATTTAAGGGACTTATTACTCCACCACCTCACAAAACAGCATTGTTCACTAGATGTTTCTCATTTAAAATTTCCAAGCTTTACAACTGTTTACCAGCAGAAATGATGAACCTTCAGAGTGCTGCATTTAAAAATAAACTTAAAAAACATTTTCTGGATAGTTCTCTTCCCTCTTAGTTTTTTTTACCTCAGAATTATTTTAGTATAAAATACTTTTCTTTGTGTTTATTTCTTTGAATTTCATACTAAATTTTCTTAGTCATAGGATTACTATATAATTTACTTATATTTGTAGATAAGTTACAGTAAAATAATTTAGCTACATAACACACATTTATACTAGCTGATATTGTGATCTGACAGGAACTGAATTTAAACCAATTTTAATTGTCTTCAGTTCCTTTTTTGCATGTTTTTTTTTATTGTTATTTTTTATTTGTAAATTACATTTGTTGTAAATGATATTCATGCAAAATAAAGTATTATTTTTTTTTTCACGATTCAATATTTCCATTCAAGGCTCCATGTTCATTACTCTGCGGACTATGTTCACCGTACCCAAAATAGCTGCTTTAATACATTGACTTATGATATTTTCTGGTAGCTTCAGCTCCTTTAAGTTCTTCTCAAAATCAATGTGAACCAAACCATTGCTTGAAATGACGAGTGGTATTAGTCGGATTGCTTTTAGATGATAGGTTTGCCTCATATCGAAAGCCAAGTCTTGATACTTCGAAATTTTTTCCTTTGCAGTTTCGACTACGTTGTCATCTAGTGGTACAGCTACGTCGATTAAGTAGGCTTTCTTTTCGTTTTTATCTATCCAAACAATGTCCGGCTTATTATGAACTACTGATCTGTCTGTCTGTATTTGCGTATTCCAGTATACTTTATGATGTTCGTTTTCCTGTAATTCTTGTGGCCTGTATTCATAATATTTCTTTTCAGGGTCTTGATTTTTAGGTACTTTAGCATTTCCAGGTGAATAATCTTTGCTATGTTGTCGTGTCTTTCCGTGTAGTGGACTGACGCAAGACTCTCACATCCAGAGCTGATGTGTTGGATGGATTCGCTAATCTTATGACATACTCTACATTTGTCAGTTGGTATGTTTTGTTTTAAAATATGCCTCCTATACGCTCTAGTGCTAACCACTTGATCTTGTATTGCACATATGAAGCCCTCGGTTTCTCCCATGAGGTTAATGTTTGTAAGGAATTGTATAGATCCACTTTTATCAATTCCTTCTGCCTGGCTTTCGTTGGCATACCTTCCATGCAGAGCCTTTCCTCGAAGTTCCCTCAGCTGTTCCTGAACCGATGGAACTTCCGTTGGGATATGGGAAGCCAGGTTCAAGGAAGAGTAGCCTCGGTCAATCTCGCATATTGCTCGATGAAGGTAAGTATCCCTTTGCATAAAATAGGTTGCTAGTTTGTTATTTTGTCTGTTGCATGCTCTTTCAACATTGATAAGTCCTCTCCCTCCATGGATCCTGGGGAGATACAACCTGATTTCTGAAGACGACTGATGGTGCAATCTGAACTGAGATAGTGTTCTCCTAGTAGCTCTGTCTATTTCCTGCAGCTCTGTTTTGGACCATTTCAAGACTCCGTATGTGTGCGCCAGGACAGGAATTGCCCATCTATTGACTGCTGCAATCTTCTGTCTGCCCGGTAAGTATGTTTTACAAACTGTTTTCACTCTCTTTAGGTAAGTATTTTTCATTCTGGTCTTCATTTCCTTATCCTTGATCTGCCCCGTTTGTAACATTTCAAGATATTTGTATGCAGGTGTTTTTAGTGTCTCTATTTCTGTACCATCCATTAGTGTAATATTGTCATGACTTATCAGCTTACCTTTTTTGTAGTGTACAGTAGCACATTTAGATAAGCCAAATTCCATATGGATTGATTTACTGAAACGGGATACCAATTCCAACAGACTTTGAAGCTGCTCGGGATTATTTGCATATACTTTAAGATCGTCCATGTACATAAGATGATTTAGTACTACTTTGTTTCGCTTGGTGACCTTGTAGCCTAAGTTGCTGTTTGAAAGTATCTTATTCAAGGGGTTTAAGGCCAAACAAAACCAGACTGGACTCAGGCTGTCGCCCTGGAATATACCTCGGTTGATCTTTATGGTTCTCGTTTCGTATGTTTGTTTCGGTCCAGTCACAATTAGTTGTGTATTCCATAGTGTCATTGCATGACTGAGAAACTCTGTAATTTTTGGATTAATCTTATAAATTTCCAAAACCTTTTTAAGCCAAGAATGAGGAACAGAGTCATATGCTTTCTTATAGTCGATCCAGGCAGCTGACATATGCCTCTGTTTATCTTGGACCTGCCGTCCTACTACATTGTCTATCACCAGAAGTTCTTGACAGCCTTTTGATCCTCGACGGCATCCATTCTGTTCGATAGCTATTATGTTGTTAGTATCCAGATGCATTGTTATTTTGTTACATAATATCTTTGTAAGGAGTTTATATAGGTTGGACAGGCAAGTAATAGGTCTGTATTCTTTTGGATCTTGGGTGTTTTCTGATTTTGGGATCATAATAGTCTTTCCCATACATATCTCTTTAGGAAGTTCTTCCGGATGGTCGATTAAACGTTGAAAATGTGCTGGTAAATGTCCGTGCAATGCCGAGAAATGTTTTAGCCAAAAGTTGTGTAATTTATCTGTCCCAGGGGTTTTCCAGTTTTGCGTTGTTGCTAAATAAAGTATTATTATTATTATATTTGAAGTGAAATTCCAGTTATTAAATAGCTATTAAATTGAAGGATTTGAAGGATATGTTTGAAAAAGTGGCATATAATGTTGTTTTAATATAAATAATATTTTCAATCTATTTCTGTAATCTGTACATTTTCTATTTCCTCAATAGCCTGCATATTTTGTGGAACACCACTCACAATACACACTTTTATGCAAAAGCCTAATAATGTTAACGCTTAAATTTATTTAAGATGAGAAAAAATTTGAACCTAACCAACTATTCGTATTATAGTGGTTTAGGGTAATTTTGTTAAATTCTACGAATATTCTCGTTAGTTATTGGTTTGAAATAAATATGACGATGTCCTCCAATAAAACCATCTTCTGATGCGTGTCAACCTAACCTAACCCTAAAATTTTAAATGGCAACCCCTATTTCTTTTATCATTTTTGTGTTTCATATAGAATTCTACATAAACTGCATTATTTTTTTGTCAAAATTGTGATACTTAACCTCACAAATGAATGAAATGTATTTTATGTACATTAAAATCATGCATCTCCTTGAAAAATTATGCTAATGATAATGAAATGCTGGAAGCCTTACCTTTACTACTTTATGAATTTTTCAAAATGGGTTCCATTCTTCTCCAAGCACAAGTACAACCGGTATTCAAACTGTTCTCGGACGTTTTGAAAAGTTTCAGGTGAAATAGCTCTACACTTCTGTACAATGGATTTCAAGTGGCCCCATAGGAAAAAATCCACCGGTGTCAGATCTGGTGACCTAGGTGGCCTTTCTATGGCCTCCTACCACTCTACTGCTCTGGGTAATTATTATCCAACCACTCTCTTACTGGGCGTACATAATGTGGAGGCGCTCCGTCCTGTTGGAAGTGCAGCAAATGCTCATCTATAAAAAGATTTCCATTGGTGTCCCTTTGATTTTCCACCTCACGAATTATAAGAGGTTCTATAGCTGTATCTAACATTTCTGCATAAATTTCACCATTTAGATTTTCATTAATGAAGAGAGGACCGATGATACTATTGCCCGTTAATATACCCGCCCAGACATTTATTTTTTGAGGGTATTGCGTATGCCCCTCTCTAATAATGTAAGGATTGATGTCGCTCCAATAACGACAGTTTTGTTTGTTGACCTTGCCATTTAAGTAAAAAGTGCATTCGTCACTGAAACAGATATTCTTTATTAACCTGGGCTGAGTAATAATCTTGTCCGTCATAATTTCGCAAAACTCAATACGTCTATCCGGGTCATCGTCCCCTAATTCTTGAGTAATAAGGAGTTTGTAATGGTTGAAATTTGTGAAGCTTTAATACTTTCCTGACTGATTCACGCGACAGTCCAGTTTGATCTGCAACTTTACGAAGGGACGTAGTGGGAGCCATAGCAACTTCACCAAGAACCTCAATCTGAGCTTCTTCATTGAGCAGTCTTGGCTCATTCCTTTTCTTATTGCAAACAGCTCCTGTTTCCTCAAATTTAGCTATTCGTTGAATGCGGCCGCCGTTCTTGCAAAGCAGCGATTTTCAGCTCCGTAAATGAAAATGATTTCTACGCGTTCGGCAATAGTGTAAACCATTTTAAGAAACAACACTAGTAATTGAAAACTATTGAAATTGTTTATAAAATTAACTTTCACAGCTTATTTCACTGATTCTGGAAGAACATGAAATAAATAATGAACACTAGGAGTCGGAAAATAAAGAACAATTACCCACTTATCATTTGTTCAAAATATCAAGAATAAGCAAAACGAGAATTTTGTTTTGTCGAAAACGGCAAAAAATTAAATTACTTTATATTTTAAAGTGGCGATATCGAAGACGAAATGTAAATAAATAAAGGAATTTGAAATGTATATTATTGGTAGGTGCAAACATTTTTAAATGAAGTTTAAAAAAAAGTTTTTTAAATTATTTCATTCATTTGTGAGGTTAAGTATCACAATTTTGGCAAAATAATAATGCAGTTTATGTAGAATTTCATAAGGAATACACAAAAATGGTAATGGGATTGCCATTTAAAATTTTAGGGGTAGGTGCTCTGGGGGTCAAAGGGTTGAAAGTAACACGACAACAGATGCCTCAAAAATTGTCCCTCGTGATATGTAAATTGACGTATTTCTCGCCAAATTTTCATACTATGCCACGCCCTTTCTAATTTGAAGTTCAATAAAACACAAGTTCACTTAATACAGAATGAGTTACATAGAGGCCACTAGCTTTTTAATTTTAACAGCCGGGTGGTCGGGGTTCAAAGATATTAATAAAAGAGCGCCACGAGATTATAACGAGGGTTTATGATGTCCAACGGGTACCTCTACACGGGCAACAGGATGGAATTCTGGACTGTTCTGTGCTGTACGGTCTGGATCGGTCTTCTTGCTCTACAATTACGAAAAACCAAATAAGACTTAAGAAAGATAACACTCAACTAATCTTTCTACACCACGTGGGCGTGGAAAAGTCGAGACAACAATATGAACAAAAATCAGTTGAGCATTGACTTAGAATAGGCAGAAGAATTATAGCATACCTTGGAACTATTCGGGGACTTCTTGGGCACGTGGAATCGGGATATCGGTCGGAAAAATTTTGCTATTTAATCCCTTACGGAAATTGGTCGGTGGTCCATGTAAACTCAACAAAATCCAACCACGTCTCTGACCAAATGTGTTCCAGAAGACTTAATCCTTCACTAGGAAGACCTGCTAATCACCAACAGGAAATGCTTCACGGAAAGGCAGCCAGTTCTTCACGACGATACTCCGACGGTGGATACACAAGAAGTGATGCAAGGATTCGATTTCCTTCACAAAATCATATTTCTACCGGAAATATCCCTCCAGGATATAGATAGAGAACTATATATCTTGACTAGTCCAACTCACAAAAAGGCATAAATAAAAAATTATGTTTTCTCCTCAGCCATATTCCATATCCGGTCAATGAACGAACTAAACTCAGAAATTCCACAATTAAAAGAACGAATTGCACACTGCGATCCACATCAGAAATAACCAATTTAACTACGAAATTTTATCTGATAATTATAAAATTTTCAACAACCAAAACAAAGGATAAATAAATCCAAAAACATCTGATTTGATCTGACAGTGACAAGTGACGGAGGTGATGATCAAAGATATAGAGAGATGGACAAAAAGCCTACTGCTGGTCGGCATCAGTGACAATATATGTATAATATCGCGGTGTATGTCGGGTTGCATAATCGTAAAATTTAAATAAAATAATATTTAACAATAAAATTATAGTAAACATGATGCAAAAATAATAGTTATTTGCGATAATTTATGAGCTAGCACACAGAGGTCGTAGCGAGGAAATTTGACTGTTACAACTATCATCGGTAGAGGTAATATTAAATACTGTTCGTTTTCAAATTGTCACCCTGTACATATAAAAATTCTAGTCCATTGGATATACGCCTAACGCCTACGATTCTCAATATAGCACAGTGTACGCGGATGTAGGTAAACAAGGGTCGCTTTTTATTCGTTCACTTTTTTTCTCTTCTAGTTCAATTAACTGATAGAGTAGCCTACGGGTATTTAGGGATTTAGAGATTTAACTCGACTGATTGACATACTCAACAAGTCTGGACCTTTGTTTTATTTTCTAACATGTTTTTTTTCTAACCTTACTATTGAAAAGTTTCTAATAGTAATACTGATTAATCAGTTATTAATTGATACATCATGAATAATTAAAAAAAATTGGTCAAGTGCGAGTCGAACTCGTCGAATTAGACACTACATTATTGTAAACTTTTTTCCGATTTAGCTGAAATTTTGTATGCGCGTATAAGTAATTTATAAAAATGAAGAAACACATTACTAAAAATTGTATAAATCAATAATAAATATATAAAAAGTAAAAATAAATATGTAAAAATATGTAAAAATAAAAAAAAACGATTAAAAAAAGTCGCCTTGGCTAGGATTCGGATCTGCCTTACTACGGCTCCAACGTCATAGCAGCGTAAAGTCATAACGCTTTAACCACGCGACCACTGAGGACTTGAAAGATTCTGTGTAAAACTTTTACTTAAAAGATAATGTTTAGTGAAAGTACTTTTTTTATTTATAAACATTTACCTATTTAATTCTGTTTTTAGTACTTGTTCTTATAACGGCAACATAGATACATTATCTGTAAAAATTTCAACTGTCTAGCTATAACGGTTCATTCATAAGATAGACCTTTGTCACAGAAGGACGGACGGCAAAGTCTTAGTAATAGGGTTCCCATTTTTACCCTTTGGGTATGGAACCTTAAAAAAAATATATGACAATAAATAAAGTTATTTATAAATAGTATTCAATCCGTGGTTGGTTCTTTGTAATATATCTATATTCGAGCTAATGGCCGTTTTTATACTAAATATGATCTTTAGCAATCCAGGTATGGAGACTTCCAGAATAATCACTTATAAGGCCTCTTTAGTGATGCCATCTTTAGCCTTTATGCTCTCTACATGTTGTGTCTGTATACCACAGGGATTTGCTTTTTAATTTATTTATGTTTTTACATGTGTTAATATAACTTATTAGCAATCAGCTAACAATAAATATTAACAACAAACGTTTCGTTTCGTTTCGTTTCGTTTCGTTTCGTTTCGTTTCGTTTCGTTTCGTTTCGTTTCGTTTCGTTTCGTTTCGTTTCGTTTCGTTTCGTTTCGTTTCGTTTCGTTTCGATTCCTTTCATTTCATTTCATTTCATTTCATTTCATTTCATAAAAGCACTAATGCTGGTGATTTCAGTGGACAGCCTAACGCATAAAGCGCGATTCTCACTATAACGTGCCATCACGGTCACGTCGAGCCATCGTCTCGAGATGGAGATGGACATTGCCACGACGTGACGGCGACGTTACGGATATGTTCATTGTCGGTGATTTAAGAATATTTACAGTGGTGGCTGTAAAGTAAATGATTTGCTCCAGTATATTAGTGTATACTCGTATATGCTCGGTAGTATAGAATTTAAATTAACTTCACATTTTGATGGTCAGTGATATACAGGTCCGGCAATAGTGCGTCGGGCATCTGTATTTCCTAGCATAAAAAACTTGAGAATTTTGTTTAAGTGCAAACCTAAAGTATGTATCAGGACGTATTTCAGGAAAATATTTTAACTTCTATAGGGTGGCTCAAAAAAGTGTGAGTGAACCTGGATGATTTTTTTTAAATAGAACACCCTGTATATTATTGCATTTTTGGCTTCCTTTCAGATCACTTTTCAGATCACCCTAAGATATGAATAAATATATTTCGATTAGTTTCAGAGATATTAAAAAATAAATCAAAAATATATATTTTCAGCCCTTCTTTAAAAAAATTATTAAAAATATAAGAACTGTTCTGAAATCAAAACTATATTAGTTATTTACTTTAGATGGTCTGTTCTTATTTTGCTATAAATATGGTAATCGTAAATCATACAGGATGTTCAATATTCTACGCCAAACTTTCTAAAATATAAAATATTTTTTCTTTGTTTTTTTAAATGGAACACCCTGTATATTATTTTTTTATTATATGGAGAATTAAAAAATTAAAATTTTTTGTATTTCAAGTATTTCAAATTTTTTTTTTGTTTCGCAGATACACGCAGTATTATTTCATATGGCGCTTTCAATGGTAAAATACGAGAGAAAAATCATTGGGTGGCTTTAATAAAAATTTACTGTGGAAAATGCCACATGAAATATAAAACTGCAAATATCTGCGAAACCGTTAAAAATTTTGAAATACTTTAAATACAAAAAATTTTCATTTTTTAATTCTCCGTCTACTGAAAAAATAATATACAGGGTGTTCCATTAAAAAAAAACGAAGAAAAATTATTTTATATTTTAGAAAGTTTGGCGTAAAATTTTGAACATCCTCTATAATATACGATATTTTCATATTTATAGCAAAGTAAGTACAGACCATCTAAAGTAAATACCTAATATAGTTTTGATTTCAGAACAGTTCTTGTATTTTTAATAATTTTTTTAAGAAGGATTGAAAAATATATATTTTTGATTTATTTTTTAATATCTCTCAAACTAATCGAAATAGATTGACTCATATCTTGGAATTATGTAAAGTGATCTGAAATCAATAATATACAGGGTGTTCCATTTAAAAAAATACATCTTTGTTCATACTTTAGGTTAGCACTTAAACAAAATTTCCAAGTTTTTTATTCTAGGAGCTACAGATGCCCGACGCGCTATTGCCGGACCCTGTATACAGATTATGTGCTTCGTTTTTGAGATATAACTCATCATACAGTTTCACGACATCATAATATCAGTCGTACCAATACAGTTTCACTGCTTTGACAAAAGCCAGTACCTAAGAGTTTTATAGAAGTTAGCTGTCCATCTCCATCATAATATCAGTCGCACCAAAATATATGACACGTGTGGTTGTCGTCTCGGCACGCTTATTGATGAGGTTTTCTGGTGTTTCCCTATTTTCCCCAGAGAATTTTTACTCGCTGTTGTTTCTCAGCTTCAATCCAGTGTTCTATTACTACATACATACATACATACTGCCATTACTCGCTGACGAGTATTCGACACGCATCAGAAGATGGTCATGCAAGGCGTTTTCTTTCATGAGCTTTTCTGTGACTGAAAAGCCCGATACGTGATTTTATCTGCCTAGCGCACTCCGGACATTCAAAAATCTCATTGATTGTTGCCTCTTTACTTTTTGATTGTCGCTGTGAACTGAGTTTACAATTCTTCTCCATTGAGTTCTATTGTGAGCTGCTTCTTCCCGCTCATTCTGCATGTTAATCCACTTTAAGTTTTCGTTGAAAATGTCCTTGTACCTTTTCAGTTGTCCACCCGGCCTTCTCTTACCGTCTACAAACTCATCGTAAAGCAGAGATTTTGGTATGCGGTTTTCTTGCATTCTGCATACGTGACCAGCCCATCTTAAGCGGCATTTTTAACCATGACTGCAATACTCTCGCAGATAACTTTTTCAAGAACCAATACGTTTGAGATATGATGGAACCACCGGATTCTTAAGAGTTGTCTAAGGTGTTACTGTTGAAACTTGTTTAATGCGTTCATGTGTCGTGAAGGTTTCGCTCCCATATAACATGGTGGGGATTATAATTGCTTGGTTTGGTTTTTGTACTCAAAGCATGATTGTAGAAAACCCTGTCTTTTAATTTCCCGAATGCTCTTGAGGCGCTGCTAGTGTCCTATTAAAAACGTGACAATCCGGAGACTTCTTCCTTAGTTCAGGGAAATTCTTTGATTTTTCTAAGCCGTAACTGATTACCTGTACTAAGCCGAGTACTGATCCACCTTAATATCAGCATTTCCTTTAAAATATTTAACAACTTATCATGTTATTCGTCAAATATTTATACATAAAGGACATAAGAAAACAAAAATATAGTATATTGAAGAATTAGTTAGAAAAAAAGTAAAAACTTTTGGACAGCTTAATACGGTTCTTGTTTCTGAATTAAACAACATATTTATTTTCTTTTTTCTTAGCAATGGAGAAACGTAGGAAAAGTTTTCAAATGTTGCTACAAAATGTCGTATTTTTTCCACTTAGCTTCGTAATGAGCAAGCTTTATTAAATCCTAATTGGTAAGCGTCCAAGCTAAAACAGAAAAATGTGTTTTTGTCCCATATGTTCTTTTAGCTCGCAAACAACATTTTTTTGTTCCTGTGTTTTTTTCATTTAATTAAAATATTGCCCTAGGGGTTATGTCGCAGAGTCTGGTCCAATGGCCACTAGAAAAGATGTATCTTGTTTTTAACTATACTACTCTATACTACTCGTACACCAGGTATACCAAAAAGTTGCAACAAACGAGGAATTTGTTTAAGATATTTACGATACAAGTGAATTAACAGCATCATTAAGATGCGCGTGTGAAAGTTGCACGAGTGCGTAGCACGAGTATTTTAATGGAAACCACACAAGCATCTTAATGGAGTTAACTGGCGTGTATTGTACAGGGTGGTCGAGATTGATCTGTTTTAACAGAGAAACCGTATTTCCTGACTAGATGGAGCAAAACCGACATAGATGTCATGGGCTCGATTTCTGAAACACGTAAACTGCGTGTTGATATTTTCACTGCCAACTGAGATACGGGGATCTTTTTGAATTTTTTACTATTTAGAAAATTGCCCATAACTTTTGTATTTCGCGGAATAATAAGATTCTGTGAAAACGTTCTAAAGGAACTTTTTTAAGCATAATCCAGTGGCGTAGTCAGTTTTTTTTCTATGCTTGCTCTTTTTGTGAGAAATAATGAAAAATATAATTTTTTAATTATATCTATTTAATTTTATCTATTTCCAACAATGACAGAAATATTAGGTTTTTTATTTTTATATCGAAGCGGGCCTTGATTTTGTGTTGGCCTATTTGACTAATTATTTTTTATCACATTTTAATATTCTATATTATTATGTATCTGCATAATTAAAGACTTTTGAGAAGGTAATTCTATATTAGTATTAGTAATTACAATTGAAATCTATACAATAAACAAAGAACAAAACTAAAAAGTATTTTTTGAGTGACGAATATAGTTTTCTAAAAAAAGTCATTAAAATCGTCAAAAGTTACAACAATTTATTAGGCGAACTGGTGTAATAAGTCCAAAAGCTTGCCTAGTAGCCTTCTGCAATTCTTCTCTCGTTCCAATTGTTCTTCCCTTATATATAAGGTCTTTTAATTTCGCCCCTAAAAAAGTCGAAAGGAGTTAAATCACAAGATCTAGTAGACCAAGATATGGACCCCCTTGTTCCAATCCAATTCTCTCTAAATTCTTCATTTATTAGTTCAGTTGTAACCCTGGCATTTTAATTGTAATTGGTAATACTAATATAGAATATTGATTTACCCTTTCAAAAGTCTCTAATTATGCAGATAAATAATAATATAGAATATTAAATTGTGGTAAAAAATAATTAGGCAAGTAGGTCAACATAAAATCAAGGCCCGCTTCGATACAAAGATAAAAAACCTAATACTTTTCTCATTCTTAGAAATCGATACCCACAACTTTATATCGTTGGAAAGGGTTAAACGCCAGCATTTTTTTAAGTTCATAGCCAACTATGATTTCCATTTAAAAAATTATATTTTTTATTATTTTTGCCAAAAAGAGCAAGTATAGAAAAGAACTGACTACGCCACTGGATTGTGCATAAAAAAGTGCCTTAAGAACGTTTTTACAAAATTTTATTATTCCTCGAAATACAAAAGTTATGGGCAATTTTCCAAATGGTAAAAAATTCAAAAAGACCCCGTATCTCATTTGGCAGTGAAAATATGAACAGGCGGTTTACGCCATTAAAAGTGTCTCAGAAATCGAGCCCATGACATCAATGTCGGTTTTGCTCTATCTAGTTGGGAAATAGGTTTTCTCTGTTAAAACAGACCAATTTCGACCACCCTGTACAATATTTATCTACATCTAACTATAAAGACACACAATGAATTTTAATAATTATTGTTCCTTAACTATATACCTATCCTAAAAATCAATTACCTTAATACCTTTGTTCAACTAACACCATGCATGGTAATGTCAATATGACAGTAAATAATATTGATGTAACTAGTTTAAAAAATGAGCGATTCGGAAAGTATTCCCTCTGACATTGAAGAAGAGGCATTCAGAGCCACTTCTGTAATGCTTCCAGCAAGATCTAAATAGAAGTATGAATATACATACTCTAAGTATGAAAAATGGTGCACCGAAAAAAAGTACACAGCTATGGAAATGAAAAGGTACTCATAACATATTTTTTCAATTTAGTGCAAAATAAATGTTTCACAAAATATTTTTTTCTCTTTGGTAGTCATCTAAACAAGGAGTGCGGTAATGAAAATACGTGAGTTAAGAGCTTCTTAACTCACTGACATAGATAAATTTAATTTTTAATTTAATTTCAACTTTAATTTAATCATGATCGTATCTTTTCCGAGATCTTTTCTGATTTACGAGATTCCTGTAGCTTGCATTATTATATGGGACACCGTGTAGATAAACTAAACTAATTTCAAAATGTAATAGTGTAGATTCAGGCCACAGATAGATAAATCATGGTATTTAATGCGAAGCGTACCGATATTATACCGGAAAATACGGATACTAAATTTTAAATTGGACATTTTCGCAAAACTCGTTTTAAACTGATTGCCGCGTATTCAAATTACCCGCTAATTACAACTTTCATAAATATTTTTTCAAGCGGGATCCATCAATTCGGAAACCGTAATGAATCCCATTTGTTTCTCACAGGCGACGCTGATCATTCGTTTTCCGCCTCATAAAAAATAATCCACTGCAATATGCGATAAAAGAAGTATTTATAAACGAAAAATTTCCTCTAAAACTATTTACGGAGGTCGTATTAGGGATGGTTTATTAATAAAATCTGTGGAGGAGTAGTTTATTTTTATAGTATAGTAATTATGAGACTATAGCGTTTTTTAAACCACTACCACTGCAAACGGCAGCTTTTCATCGGTAGAGCAGTCTTGGATACTGTATTTCACTGGAGAAAAACTGACTAACAATAATAAATCAAAAATATAGATACTGGGCGCCAGGCATGGGAGAAAAAAAACACAGTTGTATATTACTTAAAACTAATGACTATATTTATTCACGATGCACTCTGTCGGGAAATAACATTGTAAAACTCTAATCATTATAGTGGTTATATGTCGAAGAAAGTTATGTTAAAAATAACATTAAATATATTCAATGAAAGACTATGGAAAAATACGATATAGATAGAGCTATTAAAAATATAAAAAAGTAGCATTACTTTATTTGTTATATTTTATACGATGTTAAATCCGAGATGCTGCAAGCAGTAGATTCTAGAATCTAGTTCGGTTATTCGTCTGTCAAAATCACACTATAATATATAGAAAGTAATACTATTACAAAACGTAGTGTTCGCAAAGAAACTAAGATCTAAATCATATTTTAAATACTAAACTGACATAAAAATGTTAACCACTAGACGTAAAGTCTGTACGAAATATCGTACAGACTTTACGTCTAGTAATAATAATTCAAGACTGAAAATGTAAAACATAAAAACCAGAACTTAAATCTAAACTTTGCTAAAAGCTGTTCGTTCTTTAGGCAATCCTGCTTCAAACAGTACGGCGTGAAAGTACAGCGTTGGGACTTGTATCTTTGCACTCCCTCTCGGATTCACCGTGGGCTAATACAAAGAAAGGGGACCAGAATAAGGACACCAGGAACTATTAAAACCGTAATTATAGGCTTGAAAATAGGAGCAAAGGAGGCATGAGGCATCCATACTGGGCAATCTATACATAGACAAAACTATCCATACAGCGGACACTCATCCATGGGATATCGGTACATAGGAACTACTACCCCTTCGTGTACATACAACACCTGTCCATAGGACAGGTGTAAACACGAAACTATCGTTCAAAACCAAACAAGGTCCAATGAACAAAATAACCCCCCCCCCGAAATACTTCCGAGGGCTCAATAATAAACAAATTCATATGCCCTTTCTTCCATTCAACATTCTGGAGGACAAAACAAAACCAACGTGTCAACAAACACCAAATATGAGTTGAGTTGGGCCAATCCAAAACTATACCCTAAAAATACGCAGTAATAATATCGAATCTAAAAAAGATAATATGTTATCTTTACCTCTAGCTCCGAAGTAGCAGCCGATTCAAATTTTGCAGCAAGATTTAAACAATTAAAATTTCTCTAAGCCGGGTTGCTGATGGCGACAGACCGGCAAAACCAAAAGTGAGGTTATATCGCGAAGCGAAACCTTGAAAATAAATGTCCATAGAAGAAGCGCTGGGTTATCGACTTGAGAACGTTAAAACTACGCCAAGCGTTTCAAATAAATTATCAGGCCTGAACGATACGGAATCCGGTGATGATAAACCAGACATCATATATCATATATAAAAGACAAGTAACGAACTAAAAACGTTACAAGACACTACCTAAATAAACATATATTGATTTCTCACTCGGAGGCCTTCGGCCCATTGCGAAACCCCTGCCATTATTGCACTAAACCTTCCTCTCATTCTTTTTTTGCATTAAAGCACTTCCAGCTCTTTACAAAAATCCCGATGTCGGTGATGTTGGCTTCTGCTGCTTCCTCTAGTCCCTCCAAAAAACTTTGCTCTAAAGTTTTAAAGCGTCGATATACCAGTGCCGGACAGTGGTACAGCATGTGCTCTATGGTTTCTTCTTGCATTCCGTGCCATTCCGAAGTCTCTGCAGCTGTCGTCGGTGGAAATCTTCCATCTAACGAGGTTTACCCCCGTGCGTTGGGGCAGTTTGCAGTAATGACACCTACAAATATGCGTCATCTTTTTACATTATTTACGACGTCTAAAATTGTTTAAAAAACGTAACGTTTGAAAAAAAATAGTCTGTTCTATTCGGAGTAAAAATGTACTTTTTGTGCATCGCTTGTAATATCGTCAAACGTACAGTCTCGGCACAAAAAGTATTATTTTTACTCCCAATAAAACAATATACAGGGTTGCTCACCACATACGACACGGTAACGATTAGATTTTTGCAAATTTTAAATTTTAGGTTCGTTGAAGGGCTATTAGAGCTACAATTTAAAAATATTTTTACAAGATACAGTGTGTCCCAAATAAGTAAAAAATGTTATAGTTGTATTTTTTTAAATGGAACTGTATATTATTCTATTTTTGATTGAAATAAAAGTAAATTTGATTAAGATTTATCATACTTAAACCTTACCGTTTTTGAAATATTTTCAATTTTATGGAATTGCAATAAAAATTTTAAGGCTTCATTCCTTCAACGGTATCGAAGTTTTTAATACTAAATATTTACTGAAGTTTATTTATTGATCAGATATTGTGTTGCAATAATAAACAAAATACTATCTTATACAGAGTGTCTAAAAATTTATTTTAAATGATTACTAGCTTTAAACGGTAATAACTTGTTTACGAGAATCAGATGCACAATTTAATTCTATATCAAATTGTATTATACCTATCTCTTCAAGTTTTCGTAGAAAATGCATTTTCTTATAATTTATACCTCATTTATCACTATACCAATAGAATATTGACATTTTAGATTTTTTTAATGATGTAACAAATTTTCAAAGAATATATTATACGAATATTTTCGATATAGTTCGCTTATTTCATTAAATGATAAAAAGCAGTTTAAATATTATTTGTTAAAGAGGACTAATTAATATGATCTCAGTATTCAAACTACATTAATTGACTGTTTACGTTGATTAATAATAATTGCTCCAAATACTAAAAAACTGAAGTTTATATGTGTATTAGACAGTGTGGTAAAAAGCAACACCTTATAAATATTATTTCATTTTTTGACAAATGCTTATTTATAATAACAAAGACGTTCCTTTTCATAACTTATTATGATATTGATTTCTGAGTCAAATCCACATTTATTTAGAATAATTTATTAATTAAAATATTTATGTAATTAACTAATTTTTGGGCGGGAATAATAGTGGTATACTAATAAATTAGTAATAATTGGTATACTCTTTCAAAAAGATTTAAATAGTTTTCTTTTAGTAAACAAATGGGTTTGCAGTGTTATTATTTTTACTACCAGTACATTTTCTACATATGCTAATTTAAAAAAATCTTAAATGGCAATATTCCATAGGTTGATAAATGAGGTCTAAATTATAAGAAAATGCATTTTCTACGAAAACTTGAAAAGATAGGTAAAAAATGGCATAACATAATTTGATAGACAATTAAATTGTGCATCTGACTCACGTAAAGTATACAAGATGTTCCATTTAAATTAAACAAGTTATTGCCGTCCAAAGCTAGTAATTATTTAAAATAAATTTCTTGACTTAAAATATATTTCAAAAGCTGTATCATTAACGATTCCCGAGTTACATCCTCCATTATTGGGCCACTCGGTACAAACAGATAACATTATTTGCGACCAAAATATGAAGGCACAACCCGTCACCGACACTGGCTTCGAACTCCTAAACAAAAACACTAACCTAGTTTATAAGCAGAGTAGACGCTGCATCGTAAACTTGAAAACTTTCTATTGTAGCCAGCTGTCGCCATCTTTTCGCGAGATCATAGTCCAAGTGCAACAACGTTCGTGACTGTTTGCCATTGTTGCCGGCTTTATCGCTCCGAGGAAACTCTATTTATCTACCCACGTTTCGATGTACACAACGTATAATATCACCAGAGTACCATGAGACGTATTCGGAGAGGAGTTGGAAACTCCGATTTATTGACGTATTACGCCGGTTATTCTTCGCAATGACGTTTGCGTCGTAAAGTTACCAACTTGGATGTTTGTGGAGAAGTTTGATATCTTGCGGCAGATATAGACAATATTGGATTTGATATAGGATAATGGTGAATATATTATAGGTTATAGATTTATCTAAGTCAATAATATGTAATTTTGTTTAAAATAATCATATATTATATCACGAGACCTAAAAATTTAATCGATTAAGGGTGGCTGCAACGACGTCCCGTCATCCTGCTGTTAAAACATTACAGTTGGTTTACATATATAAAACCCATTGTTTTGTTTCAACCGCAGGATTGCGGGACGTCGTTGCAGCCACCCTAAACAATTCAAATATATTTAGTGCGTGATTTTGCTTGGAAAATAGTTGAATGCACAATAATTTAATAAAAACACGAGACCGCAAAGCGGTCGAGTGTTTTTATTCTAAAATTTTTGTCCATGAAACTATTTTATAAAAAGCAAAATCATGCAAAACATTATTCAATTAAATTTATAGGTTGAGTGATATACGGCTAGATTATTTCCTGAATGACTTAGAAATGAAGCGAATGACTTAGGATGGTGAAAATAACTATAAGAATTTTATTAACTATAAAATTTAGCATTTTTAAATTTATAATATTCTTGATCAATTGTAATAAAAGTTACAATTTGTGTAAGTTATAGATGTCTGTTTTTCATTATTATTTATTAACAGCCTTTCAATACTTTAGCCAATTCGTCAGTGTTGATACTGGTATCTTTAGTCGGATAGTAATTTTTCGCCATACAAAATTCGGAAAACTGTAGCCACAATGAAGCATGCGTTTTTGCAATATTAGTTGGTACACTTTTTTGAATTGCCGAATCGATTATGTCGCGGGAAATATTACTAAACCGTGAATTCATTTTCACTACCAGCGATAAATAAAATTTAAAGACGTTTCAAAATGACGTCTCGTAAGTAATGTTTGTGCTTCTGCTACCTTGGTTACGTATCCCAACAATGCATCGAGGACCAATCGAGGACCGTTTCGTATGCCAACATATCAAATTCTGACGTATTTTTCTCCACTTATCTGTTCAAAATGATATCGAATAAGGTTTTTTCACCGATTAAAATCGTTATTAAGTCATACATATGAGTTGCAAATCAATTTTTTTAAATGAACTGTTGCCAAAATCTCTCAGAATTAGTAATAAACGACAAAAAGAAAACCCAAAAGGAAGCCGAAAAAATAATCGCGGTTAAACTGGTCTTGTGATGTAATCACTTAACAAAATTTATTCAAACAATTAGATTAGCTGATTGGTCCATTTCACGATGAGGGAAATACCTGTATATTTTTTTGGATCAATGTAAAATATAAATAAATGTAACTAGTAAAATATAAGTAACTGTTTGAGTTAGTTTAAGTCTCGGTTTTAGTCGGTGTCTCTCAAAATTTGCAAAATAATAATTTTACAGACAACAGTTGAGTGAACATTAAAAAGAATTAATTCTTGATGAAACCAAATTCAATAAGTTACAGTACGTCTATCCATTCTGTAGCTACGGGGTATCCGTAAGGGGGGTTTCTCGTAAAAATATAGACGACGCGTCCCATCAATAAAAATTCGACAAATTTGCAAGTAGCCAATGAAAGGAGTGGGCGGAGTGTTTTGCGGTGACATACCGTAAATGTGTACAGGTAGCAATTTATAAAATATATTGCTGTTTATTTAAATGTTTTTTTGTCCTCATTCTTTTCATAGATACAGATCCAGTAGACGTACTTAAAGTTTCTAAAGTGAAAAAGTTGATATTTCTGAAGCTTACTCATACATACATACATATACTGCCATTACTCGCTGACGAGTATTTGACACGCATCAGAAGATGGTCACGCAAGTCGTTTTCTTTTATGAGCCTTTCTATGACCGAAAAGCCCGATACGTGATGTTATCTGTCTACCGCACTCCGGACATTCAAAAATCTCATTGCTTTGTTGCCCCTTTATTTTTTGGTTGTCGGTGTTAACTGAGTTTACAATTCTTCTCCATTGAGTTCTATTGCTGCTTCTTCCCACTCATTCTGCTTGTTAATCCCCTTTAAGTTTTCGTGGAAGATAGCCTTGTACCTTTTATGTTGTCCACCCGGTTTCCTCTTACCGTCTACATGATCACCGTAAAGCAAATATTTTGGTATGCGGTTTTCTTGCATTCTGCATACGTGACCAGCCCATCTTAAGCGAGATTTAGTAATCATGACTTCAGCGCTCTCGCAGCTTGCTTTTTCAAGGACTGATACGTTTGAGACATGATGGTACCATTTGATTCTTAAGAGTTGTCTAAGATGTCTCTGTTGCAACTTGTTTAATGCGTTCATGTGTCGGCGGTACGGCACCCAGGTTTCGCTTCCATATAACATGGTTGGAATTATTATTGCTAGGTACACTGCAAGTTTCGTTTTTGTGCTCAAGTCATGATTGTAGAAAACCCTGTCTTTTAATTTCCAGAATGCTCTTGAGGCGCTGCTAATTCTGTGCTGAACTTCAGAATCAATATTGGCCTTTTCCGAAACCAAACTACCGAGGTAATTTAATTCCGCCACATATTCCAATAGTTCTTCACCGATGTTTATATCATTGTTGTGATCTTCCGGGGGAGTGCACATGATTTTGGTTTTGTCGATGTTTAGCTTAAGAGCCAAAGCCGCATATGCCCAGGTATATGTGTTCAACATTGCAATTGCTGTAACGTATTTGCAAGTAGAGCACAGTCATCAGCGAATTGAAGTTCTGTGATGAATTTTGTACGTGTTTTTGCCCTGAGTCTTTTTATGTTGAACAAACCGCCGTCGTATCTGTATCTAATGCCCAAACTTCTCTCCTGCAGTTTGATGTCCACTATAATGGAGAGCGCTGCCATGAATATATTGAATACGAGAGGCGCTAAGATACATCCCTGCCTAACGCCTGTGTTTGTTAGGAAGGGATCGCTCAGTGATCCATGATATGACACTCTTGATTTGTTGTTATTATGGAGGTTTTTACACACTGTAAGAAATTTGTTGGGTACTCCGAACTTTTTCATTATTGCCCAAAGTGCATCTCTGTTCACAGAATCGAAGGTTTTTGTTAGATCGATGAAAGCAACATAAAGTTTAGACTGCTGTTCTTTTACTTTTTCCTGTAGTTGGCGGATGGAGAATATGGAATCGACAGTACCGCGGTTGGTGCGAAAACTCGTTTGCGATTCTGGTAGGATTTTTTCTATATGTGGGTGCAGACGGTTTGACATAATTTTTGCAAGAATTTTTCCTCCGATAGCCAGTAGTGAAATTCATCGGTAGTTTCCGCAGTTTGATGCACTTCCTTTGTTCTTAAATATATTCACTATATTCGCGTTGCAAAAGTTCTGAGATACCTCTCCGCTTTCCCATATGGCATCGAAGAGAGCCTTAAGATGACCAATAAGTTCTTTACTTGCACACTTATAGATTTCCGGCGGAATCGCGTCACAGCCAGCTGATTTGTTGTTTTTAAGCTGTTTTATGGAGTCCTTTATTTCCTGTTCTATTATTGGAATGTCTAATACATCGACGCTGTTATACTGAGGTATTGTGTTGAGTGCTTTTATGTTGGGGTTGTTTTCTTGGTTAAGGATATGGCTTACGGTTAAGGAAGCTTACTCAAACAGCTCTCACAAAGCAAATGTATCTCAAATATCCATTTAGTTGGTCACTGGCAAGCGGATTCTCGTTACACATTAAAATAACAAAACAAGAATTTGCTGATGTAAATAAAATTAATAATTAAATATTAAAATTTATCAGGGGTACTCTAGTCTTCTAGCCATTGATATTATATTATTATTCGGGGCTATTGATTAATCATCTTCGACAACTAGCTAGTGCTACCTGATAAAGGGATAAGGCTCTCTGTAATTCAATGCCCCATCTTGTCGATCAAATGGACGTGGATTTAGTATCAGTTGAACTGGACGTAGACGATTTTTTTCTCTTTCGTTGCTGCATAATTACTGCACAAATTTTGCTACAAAATTACAAGCATTCACAGCAGTACATTCGCACACACTACACAATAAAAATCCCACTTCTGATGTAAGAGATCTTTCAGATAATAAAATTATTTAATGGAAAATAAGTATTTTAATAGCAATAACTGATCAGTACAAAGATTTGTTATTAAGTAATATTATTTTTTGTTTTCTTGTGCAAAGCAGTTTTCGTAGAATGACAATGACACAGTCGTCCTGATATTAAGGGAATATTCAACTATACGATAATAGAAGCATAATTAGGTAGACCTCTAACATAAGTGACTAAAGTAACTTAACTTACAAAGAAAGCATGCAACCAGTTTAAATGTAAATGGGTCAATCTTATTAAACATATGTACAGGGGGCGCCTCTCACAAGCCGCGGAAGCTCCAAGGAGAACGGTAGTTTATATCGAATAGATATTTTGGCAGCATTTAAGGTGACCGTATATTAATTTTGTCTCACCCTGTATAATTTTTTGGATCAAGTTTTAATTTGATTTAAAGTACAATAGTTAATTTAACTACACATTAGGCTATACCGGGAAAATTCCAATGTAGGTAGCTTTTATTGTAATTTAAAAATTGTTCTTTATTTCTAGAAAATGTTAAATAATATGTCAAAAACCTTATATTTCCAGTCATATACTTCTCTTATAAAACTCACCTTTATTTTTCTCCTAGAATCCGAAAGTCAATTAACATATAGGATGTTCCATTACTAAAAACACAACTTTGGTAAGTAACATTTTTTGGGGACACCCTGTAGAACTCTATATTTTTAAAAAGTGTTCTGAATTAACCTACATATAGTCATAAAATTTAATTTCAATACAAATTGTCGTTCTCCTTGGAGTCTCCGCGGCGTATGAGAGGCGCCACTCTGTATTTAAGAACTGAAATGTGTATTTTATTCTACTAAAAAAAAGCATTATAAATTACTATTAAATGTAATAAAAGTAAACACAATCAGTTATTTATTTAGTTCTTCAAGAAATATATGAAACTTTAAAATATGTTGAAAAAATTACAAAAATAATTCATCTAGGCTTTTAATTGTTGTATTTTTTATAAATAAATTTGTGTATTTTACCACAAAACACTCGTTCAATTTCCCACGTTAAAAAATAAATTAATTCATATATACACTCTAAAATGCATGTGAATTAAATGCATATAAACACAGTCATTATTTAATAATGTTTTATTCCAATAAAATTATTTTAATTAACGCTACATTCCAATAAACAATAATATCATGTTTCCATCAGAAATATACCGTTTTAATGTTAATATTAATATTTATAGGTTAGCTAATATGTAATGGCGGCATTATTAATTACCGACCATTCTAATTACTCTAAAATGTGAAAATCATCCATTAAACATAGAATTGAACGTAATGTATACAAAGCATTGGATTTCTATTATAATAAAACTGTTTTTATTCATATAAATTATAAGTTATATTAACTATCAGCAAACAGTGAACTTATTTGTCGATTTTGACTATATTATACATTATTACAGTTGGGAGCTGGAACCTTTGGTGTTACAACAGCAAAATAGAACACAAATTTACCACAATAAACCAGCAGTAGGATTCTGTAAACTTCGTAGCAAGAAATTATTGCCGAGTCCATGTTATTTTTATACGATTGATGAGCCACTAGACAAGAAATATGTTTACAGAATTGCAGTCCAGAACACTTTACTTTTTAACACTGGACGCGTGTTTTGCTAACCATGTTAGCATCATCAGTGGATGATTAAACCTGAGTTTTAATTAACAGTTTTAATCACCACTGTTAAAAGTAAAGTATTTTGTTATATTATGGTGTAATAGTGTTTTATTTTGCTATACAGGGTGTTCCTTAATGACATGCAAATATTTAAGGGTGCGATTCTTAGAAACATACCTATTTCCTGACCTATTCTAAGAAAAAAAGCTCATATGAATGTATGTCCTAAACATCTTATTAACATTGGAAATGTTTATGTTCGTATATAGAGGCCAAATTTCGAGTTTTCTTTCAAGGTCGTCAGCAACGGTGTCGCACTAACCGCACAGTCGACCAAATTAAAGCATCAAATGTCGCGTGATGCCTAATTTAGGTGAACTCTGAGCACGAAACTCTCATATACGAGTGATATACGAGGTTTAATTTTGTTAGTCCCGACGATATTACTTGACGACTATGCTACGGGGGGCGATTATAAAATTGAATAGATTGATATTTGCAAAGGTTACAAAACAGTACTATTTTCGTAATTTTTGATTTGGGTTTTGACAATTATTTATGTTGTTTGAATGAAACGATATTTTTATTTAGGTATTGATATATTTCAGAAAGGATTTAAGGATTAAAATATATAACATATTTACTTAATTTCAAGGTATCTGCATGGAAAATCAAGGCTATTTTTATAAGGCGTTATAAAATAGATTATACATACATACAGCCGTTACTCGCTGACGAGTTTTCGACACACATAAAGAAGATGGTCACGCAAGGCGTTTTCTTTCATAAGCCTTTTTTTCTGTGACTGAAAGGCCGTTACAAAGTCAAATTGTCGTTATGAACGGCATGTTACAATTTCAACTAAAGCATATGCAAAAATGTCAAAAGTTGAATAGACATATCACATGTCATTCTATTCAGAGTGTGATTTTCTATCAAATAAAGTAAAAAATACCGAGGATGCCATTTAAAAATCAAAAGTTGTCGTCATTTCCGGTGAAACATACATACATACATACATACATACATACAGCCATTACTCGCTGACGAGTATTCGACACACATCAGAAGATGGTCACGCAAGGCGTTTTCTTTCATAAGCCTTTTTTTCTGTGACTGAAAAGCCCGATACGTGATGTTATCTGCCTACCGCACTCCGGACATTCAAAAATTTCATTGCTTTGTTGCCTCTTTACTTTTTGGTTATCGCTGTTAACCGAGTTTACAACTCTTCTCCATTGAGTTCTATTGTGAGCTGCTGTTTCCCACTCATTCTGCATGTTAATCCCCTTTAAATTTTCGTGGAAGATGTCCTGTGTAAATAGATTATGAATATTTAAATATTGAAAGTTTAACTTAAAATAAAACAAAATAACGTTGAACTGCCCTTTATTAATTGTTTTTTTTTAATTATGTTTATTTTTTCTTCTAATCATTATTAGTTATTATTATTAAGAATGGTGTTTTTTTATATCAAGTTTAGCTGCAAATATTTAACGTTAATTATGTTTTATATGTGGTGTTATCATTTCCAATGATGGTTGTAGCGATTGCGAAATCAGTTTTTTCTGAGATACAGGGTGGTGAGATTTTCTAAAAAACACTTTTTTATAATAACTCTGATTTTATTACATTGTCTAGTGGCTCATAAATCGTATAAAAATAACATGGACTCGGCAATAATTTCTTGCTACGAAGTTTACAGAATCCTACTGCTGGTTTATTGTGGTAAATTTATGTTCTATTTTGCTGTTGTAACACCAAAGGTTCCAACTCCCAACTATAATAATGTATAATATAGTCAAAATCGACAAATAAGTTCACTGTTTGCTGATAGTTAATATAAATTATAATTTATATGAACAAAAACAGTTTTATTATAATAGAAATCCAATGCTTTGTATACATTACGTTCAATTCTATGTTTAATGGATGATTTTCACATTTTAGAGTAATTAGAATGGTCGGTAATTAATAATGCCGCCATTACATATTAGCTAACCTATAAATATTAATATTAACATTAAAACGGTATATTTCTGATGGAAACATGATATTATTGTTTATTGGAATGTAGCATTAATTAAAATAATTTTATTGGAATAAAACATTATTAAATAATGACTGTGTTTATATGCATTTAATTCACATGCATTTTAGAGTGTATATATGAATTAATTTATTTTTTAACGTGGGAAATTGAACGAGTGTTTTGTGGTAAAATACACAAATTTATTTATAAAAAATACAACAATTAAAAGCCTAGATGAATTGCTTTTGTATTTTTTTCAACATTTTTTAAAGTTTCATATATTTCTTGAAGAACTAAATAAATAACTGACATTGTGTTTACTTTTATTACATTTAATAGTAATTTATAATGCTTTTTTTTAGTAGAATAAAATACCCATTTCAGTTCTTAAATACAGAGTGGCGCCTCTCATACGCCGCGGAGACTCCAAGGAGAACGACAATTTGTATTGAAATTAAATTTTATGACTATATGTAGGTTAATTGAGAACACTTATTAAAAATATAGAGTTCTACAGGGTGTCCCCAAAAAATGTTGTGTATATAGTTGTGTATATATAAGTGTATGTTGTATATAGTTGTGTATATAGGGTGTATATATATATATATATATATATATATATATATATATATATATATATATATATATATATATATATATATATATATATATATATATATATATATATATATATATATATATATATATATATATATATATATATATATATGTAACTATATATTATATATATATATATATTTAAATAAAAACTATAAAGTTTTCAGATAAAAGTTGTAGATATAAACTATAATATGTTTTCCGAGTTGTAGCCAATTCTTATAATTTTTAAACAATTTCACTTAGTTAGCCATGGAAACAAGTTCAATCGTCATTGCTCTCAGAAATGCCAAACTGTCACATCCAAACTTTGTAAATTAAAATAACCAAAAATTGTATATGAATTTTTCAAATAAAGGAAAGCGTATAGGATTATTAGTTCAATTTTTCTAGGCTATACATTTTCGAGGATACGTTACATACGCATTTTAGAGAACAATTTTCAAGACATGTTCGAAAAGTTAAATTTAGAGACTCGTGCATCAATAGAGTGGTTCCAACATGACTTTCATTATAACACTCCCCCCCGTAATGAAAAAAATATTAAAAATTATTTATATCATGGTTATTTAAACTCAAGGATAGGAAGAGGTGGCCTAATTGCATGGGCCTTCTCGATCACCTGACCTATCTATTTTAATTTTTTTTTTATGTGGTATATAATATTATTTTTTAAGTTTAAGTTTGTGTAATGTAAATCGTAAAGAACTGTTTAATAAAATATTCTGTGTTTTTATAAGTCATACATTTATAATAATTAAATAAATAACATAATAAGAATACCATACCAACTAAGTGAAATTAGTCAAGAATGATAAGAAATGGCTATAACTCAGTAATTTTTCGAAAAAACATATTATAGCTTATATCGCCGAAAAGCTTAAAAAATGGCGCTTTTTATGAAGTCATGGCCAACTATGGTTTCCATTGAAAAAAACATAAGTTTGTGTCATATGTCAAAAATGACAAACTTTAGAGAGAAACGGAGAACACAGTCTCATTAAGGATGTGATTATCTACAACTTTTATCTGAATTTTTTTTGTCAAATAGATTAAAATGGAATTAGAGACCATTTTTAAAATAGCCAAAATTTATTTTTTTTCGAAATATCTAGTAAGCCATGAGCTTTTTCAAAAATTTGAAAGGCGCATATTCATGACGCCACAAAACTGCAATTCTTTCCCCAACCGAGTCTCTGTCTCCAGTAGTTTCCGAGGTACCCATAGAGAACATCGTAGAAAACTCACCCTGTATAAGTTTTATAACATGTCTATTTAAATTTGAATAAAAGGAATATTGCTGGTTGCTGTAGATAAGTTTCTCAGGGAAAATACGTAAATAAAAAGGACTATTTAGGTCAAAAAAAGTCAAAAGGACAATTTGTTCCAAAAAAGTCTTTTTCAAAAAAGGACAGGGGGCAACCCTAATTATTAATTATACGTATATTACTATAGTACAGCATATACTATTAATAGTACATTTTGGAAAAGTTCTTACATCTATTTCCTTTATACATTTTGTCCATCGAGAAAAAAAAACGAAAAATATCTCATCTATCCCTAAAAATAAAAAAGGAACGCTCCACTGAAGCCAATAAAATAGATATTCCTACAACAGAACAATGTCGAGAACAGTAAAATGAAAGGTGTGTTATGGTGTTATGGTTATAGAACTTTGAATAATAAAATTTGCGGAACTTCAACTATAAAATAGTTTATGAGGAGAATTTCTCTCGGTATGGCGCTAGCAACGCCTTTACGGGAACGAAAACAGTAAAAAAACTTTGTTGATATGGATGGAAACGCGTGGAAGTTTTATTAGAAAATGTGTATATGCATTAGGCGAGGAATAAAAATACCTTTCGGATTTAGGAAGTTTATTACTAAAGTTTATGGTGGGGTAGATTTCTTTTTTTTTTGACGGAAACAGAAATAATGTTCTTTATTCTATTCTTTGGGATAATTTTTTTATTTGAATTTTTTCAATTGCAAAACTTTTCGAACACTGAATTTAAAGACCAAGAAAGGATAGTCTCAGAGACAGTGGCAGACAACTTATATGTAACTAGCGTGTACCAGCGACTTCGTTCGCGTCGAATTAATCATTTGTAATGGTGATGATAAAAGCAAAAGCAAGAATTTCCATTAACATACAAACTGGAGCGCAACATTTTCTCACTTTATATCAGCACGAGAAAAAACAATATAGTGATATTATTATATAACTTGGTAATATTTGAGGGGTAGTTTCATCTCGTTGAAATTTGACTTTCGAGAAATCCGTTTGCCAAAAAATAATCTTTTTACGTCAAGCAGTTTAAGGAGAATCGTGGTTAGAAATTACCTAACTTTTTGGAACACCCTGTATGATTTTTTTTAAAAATTTCAAAATATGTAAAAACCAAATAAATTATGCTTGTCCAAGCGGTTTCCCCCGAAAGACTAACCGTTTTTTAAATAACAAATATTGTAATATTTGAGGGGCGTTTTCACCCTTCTTGGAATTTGAGATTCGAGAAACCCCTCCTTATCGAACCTCTACACCCCACAGTCAACTGTTTACTATAAATCAGCTTTAAACGTCAAGCAGTTTAAGCAGAATCGTGATTACTCAATGGTCATATTTTATGAAACACCCTGTATAAATTTATAAAAAAATCTCTTAAAAATACGTAAAACAACAAAAATAAAATATATACGTGTTAAGAGTTTTTTCCGAAAACTCACCGGTTTTTAAATAAAAAATATTTTAATATTTGAGGGATAATTTCATCCTTAGAATTCGAGTTTCGAAAATCCCTTCTTACATGAACCTCTACACTCTAAAGTCAATCTGTTTTCCAAAAATCAGCTTTTTACGTCTAGGGCTTTAAGCAGGATCGTGATTAATCAATGACCAGAATTTTCGAAACACCCTGTATACTTTTTTAAAAAAATCATAAAATATGTAAAAAAACAAAATAAAATATACGTGTTTAAGCGTTTTTCCGGAAACTTGACTGTTTTTTAAATAAAAAATATTGTAATATTTGAGGGGTGGTTTCACCCTCTTGGTACTGGAATTTCGACAAATCCCTTCTTATCGAACCTCTACACCCTAGAATCAACCTGTATGCCAAAATTGAGCTTCTTACGTTGAGTGGTTTGAGCAGGATCGTGATTAATCAGTATGTCACTTAAGGATTTTATATATTAGTATAGATTTATAAAATCTGAAATTTTGTCCCCCCAGTGAATCTCCCAACTAGAAAATATAGTTCCCAGTCCTTTTTAAAATGTCCACTGCCCCTAAAGTATAGTTCCTAGGCCCACTTTGTCACTTAAAATGTTACTCTATAAGGAATAGTCACTTTGAAGTTTATTTCGAGAGTGACCGGTTGGTGCCTACCTACCATAAAAGTGGAAAATAAACACCCCGATTGCAAGTCGCAAACATGTAATTTAAAGAAGTGGCTGGAACTACCCGAATCTTCGAATATGACACCAAATAAAAGACCAAAAACTTTATAGTAACTTTTCAAAGTAGCGGTTACTAACAAGTTCTACCATAATGCCTCTACCATAAGTTTGTTACCTTATAGTAACAATTTAAGTTACGGGGTAGTCGCTGCCACGACACCTATTTACTTCTAATTTATATAGCATTGAAAGTAGCAAAATGGTTACCGTTACCTTCCTAGGTCACTATAAAGTAGCCGTCGTCGGATCAAAAACGGCTACTTTATAGTGACTATAACTTAATATACCCTAATAAATATAATCGCCTCAGATTGCAACGTCTGCTGCTCTGTTTTAGTGTTCTCTTTTACTTGCTTTTAAGCTTTATTAAAATTTTGTAAAATGCCTGAAGTGAATAAAAATAAATTTAGATATTCTAATACTTCCACCGAAAAAATAATTAACCGAAGGATCAACATCAGAAACAAAAAATACATCTTACTGATGAAC
Organism: Sitophilus oryzae; assembly: GCF_002938485.1. Taxonomy (NCBI): domain Eukaryota; kingdom Metazoa; phylum Arthropoda; class Insecta; order Coleoptera; family Curculionidae; genus Sitophilus; species Sitophilus oryzae. The sequence goes on along the minus strand of NW_022146195.1, from coordinate 242,721 downwards.
ATCATACATCGGGTAGTGACTGTGACATTTTTGAAGCTCTTTCTGTAGGTGAGTGTAGTGTTAGTAGTCAATGAAACTGAATCTCAGAGGAGAACTAATTTGAGAACCAACAACAATATAAAACCAGAGCTAAAAGAGTGGGCATTAAAATACTCTATACCTCATGTAGCTCTAAACGATTTATTGAGGGTACTGAAAAACGAAAAATTAAATGCCTTAGATTTGATAGTAGCAGTTACGGATCTGCCACTATAAATGCTAGTTGGGCTCATAGCTGCCAACCATGAAATGTAGTCTTGCTAAGCCTAGCGAGGTGGACCCTTGAGTTACTTAGGTGCGCAAGGTGTCAAAATTTGACCAATTTAAAAACCTGTATAAAACTATTGAGTAAAAAAATATACATTTTTACCATTTTTACGCAAAAAAGGTCTCTTGGTAAAAATCGATACGAGTAATGATCTTCGAGATTTTTGGAATCAAAATGCATGTCGTTGACAAAAATTAAACATGTTGACTAGATAAGACTGGTTCAACAGAAACGATTTTATCATAAATCATAAATTTTTCCAAAAAAAGTATTAATTGGGAAAAATTAAAAGCTCTTAAATTTATCATTTTTTTAAGTCGGTGCAAATCTCAGATTTAGACGTAGTCTGTGCTGGTAGAAGATTATTAGACAAGTCTTTCCCAAGCACCATTTTTAGACACAAAATCGAAACAAAATCTCTACTTAGGAATATTGCAAAATAGTTTCGTCACATTTTTGATACATATGTTTTGTAGCATAAATCGCTTTTTGTTTCGAAACATTTTACCAAAATATGGTTTCGCTCAATAAGCTATGAAGCAATAAAGATCTTAGTGTCACAAATGTTTCAAAACCTTTAAGTAACAGATGTGGCTCATATTTACAAAAATTTCGTACCCTTTTTGTACCTGAAAAGTTTTCATAATTTATTTGATATTCTGTCAAATATGAGAACATAACCTTACTTTATTGCTTGGATTTTGTTTTGCAGTTTTTGCATTTAAGCATTGTTCAAGTTTTTATAATACTATAATTAAAAAAGCAGGAGGAAAGCCATATGGTGAGTATAAATACAGATATTTTTCATATGTGATTTTATAATGATTTATTATACGCATTACAGAGATGACTTGTTTTAGGAATAAATGTAATAACGGTCACTACCCATACCCATCAGGAGACCGAAGAAAAATGTTACCAACAAACGTATTTTCTCTTTTTTCCACAATGGACCCCACATGTTTTTATGCCTTAATTGTGTTATAATAAGTAAACAAAATGTTTCAATTATTTTGACCAGAAATTTTGATTGGAGTTGTTGACAGGTGACTAATTCAAAAGTCTACAAAGATAGCGCTAAATCGAAACATTTTGAAAACAAGGTTTTCATTTATTGTCGATTCATTTTCGAAACACGAGTTTCTCTCTATTTAGACACAAATATGATATAAGTAGATGATTTGTGTCCGACTGCATGTCAATTTTACAAAATAATTAATTAAAATTCCGCCATGTTGGCTAGTGATAGCGTTTTTAACTACAATATATATTTTTTCGGCTGTTGAGCTTTTGAACTCACAAGAACGCGTTCTAATTACATTAATTTATATATTTTTATTTTCATAACCATGACAGAAATAAAAATAAAAATCTATATTTCAAACAAAAATATATTATAGCAACATATAATGATATATAGAAGGGGCTTTGAAAATATGAAAGTCCATTATTAAATTAAGCGATGAATTTGCTTTTGCCAGACATTTTTTGTGCGAGAAAACTTAAAAACAAAGATCTTAAGACAAAAAAGGATCATAGCGGAGGTCGACGTTCTTGATGGCTGTTTTCATATTGAAATCCCCACAGAGACATAGACTATGTAGTTTGGTAATTTGTTACTCCACATTTAGAAACAGTGGCTGCTGAAAACGGGACCATATTGAAGACAAATTGCAGAAAATGTTTCAAAACATTTCCTCTGTTTAAAAAACAAGAGTTTTGATTCCGCATCGGAACATTTGAGGAAACGATTAGTGCCACCACATTAGAGACACATATTATAATAAGATAATATATATCGGTTTTGAAAATGTTTCCTATTTGTGGTATACCGTTTCCATTTTGTGTCAAAAAACAGGCACGATTATTAGAAACATTACCTAAAATGTGTCCAAAAATGCTACTTGTTAAAATCAAGGCAGAACAATTTTTGGAACTTCATTTATACCGGATGCGTCTCAAAAGTGGCTCACCCCTATAACTTTTTTACTTTTTCAGATGTAGAATGTAGAGTGAGTAAGAGGGGGGGGGTAATCACTGCGACCTTAAAGATCTATTGTGCCCCCTTCCTTGAGTGATCACACAGTCTATAACCCATCATACCCCTGTTGTGGAGGGGACAGGGTATTCCCATCCTCCTCTGACAACAGTTTTTCCTCCGAGGGTACACTCCCTTCCACGGTTGGAGTTTGGCCGTCCGTGCCGCCCTTCACAGTCGAGGAGCTTGCCTCCGGCTGAGGAACCCGTGAGGTGGAGGCTGGAGGATCTGTCTCCATTTTCTCCACCTCTTTAACTTAGTCTCTCCTTAGACCTGATACCGGTGTTGTCTCGTATCTATAATAGAGAATATTATGTCCCTCTTTCTCTATTGCCTCCTTGGATTGATCCACCCTCGAGTTGATGACTTGCCAACTCGATGTCCTTACATTGAAGTGCTGACCCTGGATAAGGCTCAGCAAGTGCCTACCCGAAAGTGTATCCCCACAAAACGCAGCTGACCCACTTTTGTAGATCGTTGTGTTGTGATCCGATCGCCACTACTTCGTCCAGTACAGACTCTTCTAAAGAAGTTTGCTGGTCGGTTAGGTTGCTCCTCTTTTCGGAGCAGTGTTTTCACTTTTGCTTCTTCTGGAGCAAGTACTTCGTGGAGCAGTCGGAGGTATCTCCGTGCTTCTGCTCCGCTAAGACCTACTATCAGGGTCTAGCCCGACTGGTTGACCCAGGCCGGGTAGACGAAACACTACCTTGTGTCGCTTATTCGGTCTCGAGGTAGGCTCCCGACCCTTGCTGGAGAAAGTGGTAGCTTGTGTGCCACTTGTGGAGGATGATCCTAAGCAAATGTCAGCCGCCCCTCTTGTAGTTTCCTTTGGATTTGGTGCCTTGGAAATTTCATTTGTAATGTTCCTAGTGTCGCTAGGGGGCTTCCCCACAGCTTCATCGGTGGTGTTTTTAATGCTAGATCTCATAGTGTTTCCACGAGTCGCTAGGGATAGTAGGTCCACTTCTACAGAGACCCGCATGTAAGGGGCAAATACAATGGGGTGTCCCCTGATGCCTCAAGGTTGAGACCAGTAATGGCTAGTCCTCTATTTAGCCACGCATCCCTTGGACCTGGCCCCGCCATCGTAGGATTTAGGTTTTTGTTGAGGCTGTCTCCTCTTGGTCCGGGCGGCTAAGCCAAGACCCCCCACACCCTCTACCCGCGTGACATGACCACAGTCAGTAGAAGATGCCTGGTATGACGGACAGGGGTAGCCCCGTCCGGCATCGTTATATGTCTTGGTGCAATTCCCTGGCCACGACACTACAGCCAGGGACAACACAATGAGTGAGATGCTTCTTAGACCAAGCCAAGTGCTAGGGGGGATTTTCCCCAGCACCTGACCAGGAGCTTCCCCACCAACGACAAGGTCTTGCATCTTTTAGGGGAAGTTGCATCTCCTAAGGGAAGATTCCGGTCACTTCCTGTTTCACAGGAAATGGCTACAACTTTTGATTTTTAAATGGCCCCCTCCGTATTTTTTTACTTTATTCGATAGAAAATAACACTTGACATTTTCGCATATGGTTTATTTGAAATTATATGTGTGGTATCAAATTATTCGTAAAAAAATGCTTTTTCCAAATATGCTAATGAACCACCCTCCATTTTCATTTGAGTTCCCTTTGAAAAAATTGAGATATGATTAAAAATACGATTTTTTAACTGGCCAGGACAAGACACTAAAAACATTAGACGATCAAATCTATTTTTCCAAGGCCCCTTGATTAAGAATTAGTGTTTTTAACTTGAAAAAGTAAAAAAATTATAGGGGTGAGACATTTTTCAGACGCACCCGGTATTATGGAAAATCTATTATATTATTTCAATATTCGCGTTCAATTTGGAAAATTGAGTATATATCTCCACCGAAAGCCGCGCTGCATTAAACTTATTTTGTGATTAGAATTTATTACGAAAGATGTATCGATCCGAATGAACTGTAACCGGCACGCACAAATAGAGCCGAGGCAATACATCAAAATGAAACAGCAGCGACTTCTGTCACAGACAGCGAATCGCTACAATACTAAATTTCCTCCGTTTGCGTTCGCATTCATTATTCCGATTCATTAGCTTACTGCGATTATGCCGAAATGACGAGGCACGATTATCTAGTTATCGTCACGCCGCGCCGCGCCGATGCAATTTTCAGTTGGGGAAAAGTGGTTCTATTTCGGTTGGAGTACAACTGGGAAAGTTAATTATGAATTTCCCAGTCAGTCTTTATTTTAAAAATAAGTTCCTTGTATGTATACTGTATATTATTCGCCAGGTGCCATAATATTTGAAGCATTAGTGTCACTAATGCTTTTTAAAACACTAAGAACACAATTCCACCACTCTACTGATAAATTACGCTCTTTGGAAAACTGCAAAATTAGATTTTTCTATTATGAGTTGGAGAAAATAGAAAAACGCCGACTGCAGATGGGCCGGTCGCCATCTCCTTGAGCCGCTCGCTGACAGTCGAAATTAGGTTTTACTTAAAGTTCGCACAAAGTAGAAGTATTTTCAGGAAGTGCACGTCACTTTAGTGGGGCAGGCAACGTGCCATTTCCTAATTTCTCTTCCAATTTAACTTATCTACCGTTTACAGACTGCAATCGCATTATCCGAAAACGACCATTTTGGAGAATATGTCGCGGACAAGTTAGATTTAGTTTCTCTCAAAAGTTTACCGTGGTAATAAAACTAAGTTTTTATTTCGGAACTTTTTCCAATCTTATTTTTATTTGTTCAATTATGTTATTAAAGAGTATTTTTAAATGTAATGACGTTTATGGTAAACTTAACTGTGATATAATTCGAATGATTTAAAATAATATCTTTATTTTATTCTTAACGAGATTATTTTTGGCTACGATATGGAAAGTTCTATGGTAAGAATAAACTAGTTCGTCACTGTAAGAATAAACTAGTTATTTTTTGTAAACACTGCTGCGCTAATCCAACGGAGACTAATGTTAGCAGTGGTTTACTAATAAACAAATTTCCCTAATGCTTAAGAAAATTAACAAAATGCTTAACGTTTCGGGAAGTATAATATAGAATGTAGAATATTAATATCTAAAATATTTTTAGATTTTAACTCTCTGTAGCTATGAATCAAAGCAGAATCGGACTTATGCTCATATGAAAAATAAATCTTATTTATAGGAGGAATTTCCCCACCAGAGATGGCACATGTTTTAAAACACTTTGTATTTTCTTATATTACACTGTTAAATTAATCAAATCATTGATGGTTTTGATGAAACAGAGTCAGAGTGCATCTACCTTGTGAATGCGGTGATTCGTATATTGGAGAGACTAAACGTCCTCTAAATGTACCACTTAGCGAGCACAAGAAACATGCACAAAAAGGTGAAACTATGAAGTCAGGTATTGCGGACCAAATTTGGTCAAAACAGCACAATATAAAGTAGTCGGAAGCTCGGGTTGTTCACAGGGAACCTCATTGTTAAAAGCGTAAATTTAAAGAAGTCGTTTTTATAGCATACGATAATATCATCTTTAGCAATCCTAGTACGGAAATATCTACCATATGGATATGGAAACCACCGATAAAACACACCAATGTAGGCATTCCAAGTGTTGAATTGTTGTAGTTGTATTGTATTGTATTGATTAAGAGTGGGTCCCAGGTGGGACCTTCCACTGCGGCCGCGAGGGCCTATTGTGGCTCAGTTTCTACAAGCTCTTTAATAGAAAAAAAGCATTAAAGTTCACTCTCAAGACCCAGCCTTTTAACATAGGCCATTATGTCCGAGGGTTATATGTCTCCTAGGTCCGAGGGTTATATGTCTTATATAAATCCTAGGTCTGATAGTGGGTTTGCTAGTATTTTTATGATTTTAGTCATAGATTGTGTTGTAAATAAGGTGACCATAATATTTTTATCATAACTTCGCGAGTTTTTGAGCTACGAACTTTTTTAAAAAGGCGTTTAAAGGTCATATCATTTTTTTTCGAAAATGTGTTCTTTCGCCATTATTTTACAGTAAAAGTTGCAATTTAGTTTACAGAGTGATAACAGCTATTCACCTACGGTAATTAATAAAAAAATGAGTCGTGTAGTTATTCTATATAAGCTTCATTTTTGCTTTATATGAGTTTTGCGATAAAACGCAAGGTTTTCGATTTATTTATATAAAATGGAAGAAACATATGCAGTTTTTTAGATGAAAAATCAAAACACACGTCGCTACTATGTAGCTTTTCTTTCTTACATATATCCTATTCACTGTTAAAATTTCACGCCAATCGGTGCAGGTGTTTAGAATTGGCACCTTAAAACCCTCGCTAACTGGCCTAAATTCATTTTAACATTTTCTGCAATAAAATTTTAACACTTAATATGATTATACAACTTTTTAATGACACTCCACCACAAATTGGACCTAAAGACGTATTCTACTTGAAGGGAAAATCGGTACTTTGACTAAAGGAATCCCGACTGGGAGTCTAGTAACTAACTTGGCGCTGTTCTGAATATGCAAACAAGCCGTTATCAGTTTCGGGAAGTTTCGGGATTAAGGACGCGGCCCTCAATATAATTATTCCGATACTGTTCGAACGTAAGTCTTCATCTTGCATCAGACGCGTGATATATTTGGCAGTGTCGTCGTTGCGAAGATGCGGCGCTTCAAGATAATATAGTCGCGCTCCTTGATTAGCTTTTCTAACGTGATGACTTAAATTAGCGCGGATAAGTATCCGGATATACAGGGTGGCGCCTCTCATCAGGGTTCGGAAGTAGTTAATTAAGACCTAATTTACCTGATTAACTATGTGTAGTTTTTCTGCCGGCCGTGTAGTTTTCTGTTTCCGGTCGTAGCTCCAGCGTTAGTGTGTCGATCTGCGGAGCGGAAGGTACTGGGTTCGACCCCCAGCCAGTACGGTCGCTTTATTTATTTAAATAAAAATATTTATTTATCTAAATAGAGCGACCAACGAGCCGCCACCTCAAGGAAGGCAATGGAAAACCACCTTGAGTATTATATTGGCCTTGTACAGCCTCTAAAATAGTGTCGTTCGGATTTGGCAATATACTGTAGGTCCCGTGTACTTGTGAAATACTGACAACATACCTCACAAGTACATGCGAGAGACAGCCGACGCTCTATATAGAGTATGGGACTGTAAGAAGTAAGAAGTTAATTTAACTACATATTAGGCTATACCGGGTAAATTCCAATTTACGTAGCTTTTATTGTAATTTAAAAATTGTTCTTTATTTCTAGAAAATGTTAAATATATCAAAAACCTTACATTTTAGTCATGTCTCTCTCTTATAAAACTCACCTTTATTTTTCTCCCAGAATGCAAAAATTAATTAATAGATAGGGTGTTACATTACAAAAAAACACAACTTTGATATGTAACTTTTTTTGGGGACACCTTGTAGAACTCTCTGTATTTTTAAAAAGTGCTCTGAATTAACCTACATATATGCTCACAATTTCATTTCAATACAAACTATCGTTCTTCTTGGAGCCTCGGCGGCGTACGAGAGGCGCCACCCTGTACTATTAAATCAAATGCTGATCACTGCGACTTGGTCGTCCATGCGTTTGAGCTCTAAGGAACTTATATTTTAAAATAAAGACTGACTATGGGAAATTCATAACTAACTTTCTCAGTTGTACTCCAACTGAAATAGAACCACTTTTCCCCAACTGAAAATTCCATCGGCGCGGCGCGGCGCGACGATAACTAGATAATCGTGCCTCGTCATTTCGGCATAATCGCAGTAAGCTAATGAATCGGAATAATGAATGCGAACGCAAACGGAGGAAATTTAGTATTGTAGCGATTCGCTGTCTGTGACAGAAGTCGTTGCTGTTTCATTTTGATGTATTGCCTCGGCTCTATTTGTGCGTGCCGGTTACAGTTCATTCGGATCGATACATCTCTCGTAATAAATTCTAATCACAAAATAAGTTTAATGCAGCGCGGCTTTCGGTGGAGATATATACTCAATTTTCCAAATTGAACGCGAATATTGAAATAATATAATAGATTTTCCATAATACCGGGTGCGTCTGAAAAGTGTCTCACCCCTATAACTTTTTTAATTTTTCAAGTTAAAAACACTAATTCTTAATCAAGGAGCCTTGGAAAAATAGATTTGATCGTCTAATGTTTTTAGTGTCTTGTCCTGGCCAGTTAGAAAATCGTATTTTTAATCATATCTCAATTTTTTCAAATGGAACTGAAATGAAAATGGAGGGTGGCTCATTAGCATATTTGGAAAAACCATTTTTTACGAATAATTTGATACCACACATATAATTTCAAATAAACCATATGCGAAAATGTCAAGTGTTATTTTCTATCGAATAAAGTAAAAAAATACGGAGGGGGCCATTTAAAAATCAAAAGTTGTAGCCATTTCCTGTGAAACAGGAAGTGACCGAAATCTTCCCCTAGGAGATGCAGCTTCCCCTAGGAGATACAAGACCTTGTCGTTGGTGGGGAAGCTCCTGGTTAGGTGCTGGGGAAAATCCCCCGTAGCACTTGGCTTGGTCTAAGAAGCATCTCACTCATTGTGTTGTCCCTGGCTGTAGTGTCGTGGCCAGGGAATTGCACCAAGACATATAACGATGCCGGAGTGTTACCACTGTCCGTCATACCAGGCATCTTCTACTGACTGTGGTCATGTCTCACGGGTAGAGGGTGTGGGGGGTCTTGGCTTAGCCGCCCGGACCAAGAGGAGACAGTCTCACCAAAAACCTAAATCCTATGATGGCGGGGCCAGGTCCAAGGGATGCGTGGCTAAATAGAGGACTAGCCATTACTGGTTCATTAGCCATTACTGCTTCATTTAGCCCCAGGTATCCTAAATATTTCTCCAGAGATGTAATTAAGAAAATTAAAAAGAAAAAAGGATTGCACAGACTGGTTAGGAATGGCAGGGCTGACTCTCAATTGTGTCAGGAATTCAGAGAACTTAGAGCGGAAGTTAAGAGGCATTATGAAATATATCATCGGAACATAGAGGATAATGTAGGTGTGGATCCAGGTGGTTTCTGGTCATATATTGAATCACTGAGGGGCACCTCTGGGGTTTACAAATGAAAGGGAACGCGCGGAAAATTATAGACCAATAAGTATATTAAACACTTTAGCAAAAATCTTTGAATCCGTTCTATTTGAAGATATTTTAAAAAATTGTACTGGGGTATGTTTGCCCAGCAGCAGCATGGCTTTCTTCCTGAGAGATCAACAGTCAATAGGAATATCCAATATTTTAACTGGATATTCCTATTGTTTATTACATACTTATATGCTCTGTAAAATTTATTGAATTTTGATATCAAATACTCTATACCTAACATTAACCGTTTTTAAGAAAAAAAAATATCTAGAATTTTTGGCGAAAAAAACTGCCTGTCTAAAAAAATTGTATAGCCTAAACTGTATTGATTGCCATAGCCACTGCGACATAAAAAGAAGGCATGTGGGTATCTATTTTAAAAATTAAATTGTTTGAATGTCATATAATATTGGTCGTAAATTTTATGGAAATGAGAGATTAAAAAATTATCATAAATCATTTTTTTCTACGTACGGTCAAAAAGTAGCTATTTTTGTATTAAAAGTCAAATTTTTTACACTAGTTCTAAAAGTAACTTATTTTTTGCACTAGTGCAAAAACGAATTGACATTATTAATAACGACTTTCATTAAAGAGTAAAAATTTGTAAAATCTTGGAAGACCAATCACAAAACCAAGTACCAGTACTGAACACCTCCCTGCAACATTCCGGAAAAGAGTTTTAAGTGAAGAACAAGAACCCGAGGCCTCGGCGAGCAGAAATCGAAATAAAATTAAAGACTACTTGTAATGAAGTTTGTCCATACATACATACATACTGTCATTACTCGCTGACGAGTATTTATCACGCATCAGCAGATGGTCACGCAAGGCGTTTTCTTTCATGAGCTTTTCTGTGACTGAAAAACCCGATAAGTGATGTTATCTGTCTACCGCACTCCGGACATTCAAAAATTTCATTTCTTTGTTGCCTCTTTACTTTTTTGTTGTCGCTGTTAACTGAGTTTACAATTATTCTCCATTCCGTTCTATTGTGAGCTGCTTCTTCCCACTCATTCTGCTTGTTAATCCCCTTTAAGTTTACGTGCAAAATATCCTTGTACCTTTTGAGTTGTCCACCCGGCCTCCTCTTACTATCTGTAAGCTCACCGTAAAGCAGAGATTTCGGTATGCGGTTTTCTTGCATTCTGCATACGTGACCAGCCCATCTTAAGCGGGACTTTGTAATCACGACTTAAATACTATCGCAGTTAGCTTTTTCAAGGACCGACACGTTTGAGACATGATGGAACCATTTGATTCTTAAGAGTTGTCTAAGATGTCTCTGTTGCAACTTATTTAATGCGTTCATGTGTCGGTGGTACGGCACCCAGGTTTCGCTTCCATATAACATGGTGGGAGTTATTATTGCTCGGTACACTGCAAGTTTCGTTTTTGTGCTCAAGTCATGATTGTAGAAAACCCTGTCTTTTTTTGTCTGAAGTTTGTCCATCAATTGCATTAGTGAATTTTTCAAACTGGGACATTAAAATTGAAATGAACTCAAAAGAAAGTTATTTAAAAAAAGTGTCATTATTAGTGGTAATATTCTGTGAATTACTGTAAATTTTTTTTACTAAATTTTGAACTCTTATTCTTCAAACGTATCGATTTTAGAACAACTTCAGTTTTCAATTTTTAATGTTCGAACTCCGTATGCTCAACATACATATAAATCTCCTTTTGAATAGAAAAATGTAAATCGAATCCACTATTACCTTTTATTGTAAGCCTCGTATAGCCGATGGAATACAAACTAGAAGATTCCAGTTAATAGTAAAGTGGGGCGGTGCAGATGCTTGATAAATATCCTGCGCTTTAAGCATGAAAAGCGAAAAACATCTTTTATGTTGCGAAGTCTGCAGACGGGAATTTTAAAACCCATTAAAAACGTTGAAGCTTTATTGGAGTAATGTTATTTAAAGACAGTGGCGGTTCCTCAGTAAGTGGATATGTGCACGTGAATCCTCCCTTGTAATTTAATGTATTTCTAGTAAAAAATAGTGTATGTGTTACAGTAAAAGTCGGAAATTCAGTGATTGTTAACATTCACTAGGAAATGCTAACAATTACGCATTGGACCAGTGAATGTGGTATTTTAAAGAGATTTGTCGACTTTTCCTAGTAATTTCTAACATTCACTAGTGAAAATAACATTTACTGAAGGTCGCCAGTAAAAGTTATTCTATTGTACAGGAAGAGTGTGCAGAGAAAGAATGTTGGTGGAAGTTAGAACAAATAAAACTTAATAAGTATATTGGATCACCTCAATATTCAAGCTGATCCACATATGTTAAAATTACAATTTAATTCTTTAGTATATTTATTAAAAATTATAGAAAATAACGATATAGCATAGTAAACGTTTTAAAGCGTACAAAAGAATTAGAAAACATTCATAAACATAAGATTACTTATTGGTACAAGGCTTCTTAATAAAGTTTTTCATCTTGGACAAAATAAAGGTATGCCCCAATTTTCTTCAACTGGTAGTTATCCGTTTTTTCAAACCCGCTACTTCAAGCATGCCAAAACGTTTAATAAGTTCATAGTCACTAGGTTCTTTAATTCTTTAATATTTTTTTCTCTTGCACGCTTAACTTTTGCTATGACTTCATTATATTGCAAAAATGAAAAACAAGCACTGTTACATTTTTGCGAGTGCCTGATTTACTATAATTTTTCACAGAAAATTTCTTAGGGAAATTTAAAATTTTAGAATTATTTCTTCCGTAGGGAAAATACCGTACAGTACTTTTTACAACGATAACAAAACAATTATACATAACTATAGTCTAAAAAATGAATAACTTTGAATTTTGACCCTTATTTTTCACCAACAGGGCAAATATAAAATCCCTCTATCAAAAAAGTTACTGATATTCTTTAAATTGAGTGCCTGAACGAATCAGATAGGTAACTCTTTTTACTCTCGTGAAATAGAAAAGGAAAATAATAAAACAAGTGACAGTTCTTCCTCTGCTTGCAAAAATCAACACAATTGTCAAAAGTAAAATGTCATCAGCTTTTGACATTTCTAAATATCAGACCAATGCCGTCTCTAATAGAACAGCCTCGGAGCGAGATTTATGACGTCACCCTAGTGAGATACTACAGATTAATAAATATGCTGTAGAATACATGGAAAACATAATAATTCCTCGTATTTTTGGTTTGTATTTTAAAAATGATACAGTTTACATGAAATATACATAATATACAGTTAATTAATACAATATATATACCTATTTATAGTAATAAATACTTTGGCAAATTAACTATGAACCATACAAATGCAGCAAATGTTTTACAATATACAAATAATGAATAGGTACATAAGATAATGGGTAAAATGTAAAATATATTTTAAATTTTGGTGTTTGAAAATAGATCTAATTTAACAAAATGTATTATTATTTGCATTCACAAAATGTATATGTATATTTTGCAAGTATCAATGTTCGAAATATTATATTTGCAAATAATACAATATCATAGAAAAAAAGGCGTCAGCGATGGCTATGAAATAAAGATCGCTGTCATTTTATATGTAAAATTATTCTAAAATTTTTGATTTTCTTGGGATTTAGGTTCGGGAAAAACGCTGATTAAGTTTTCATTTGTTTTTTCATAATTTTTTTTTGGTTTAAAAAAAACGTGGTTTAAAAGAAAAGATCATAGCCTTTATCAGTGTTGTCATATGAAAAAAATAATGTCGAATACAATCCAAAAAATTACATATTAAATATTCACACCACACACCACATAATGTTTACTGCAATTAATAAACTAATATAAACTTGTCAAAACATGACCACGTATTTTTTTAAATTATTATTCTTAACACTAAAACTATCTACATTGACTATGGAGTACGATTTCAGTCATAGTAAGTAGTAGACATTTTTTCTCCAAAATTTAAAATATATTTTACATTTTACCCATTATCTTATGTACCTATTCATTATTTGTATATTGTAAAAAATTTGCTGCATTTGTATGGTTCATAGTTTATTTGCGAATGTATTTATTACTATAAATAGGTATATATATATATTGTATTTATTAACTGTATATTATGTATATTTCATGTAAACTATATCATTTTTAAAATACAAACCAAAATTACGAGGAATTATTATGTTTTCCATGTATTTATTTATTAATCCGTAGTATTTAACTAGCCTGACGTCATAAATCTCGCTCCGAGGCTGTTCTATTAGAGACGGCATTGCGTCAGCATGGTTGTCAGCAAGTTGCTAACCTAATAAAATTAACACTAGAAAAGCCCGAGGGAACTGTCAAATTCAAAGTTATTCGTTTCACAGACTATACAAAAAACAAAGCGAATTTACGCCAGATGTCTGTCAACGTTGCCAACGTTTAGCCCAATTTAATTTTTATCCTTCCATTGCCTATTATTCAACTTATTAACCGCAACCGCACTAACTGAATCTTTCAAACTCACTGCCATCGTCCAGGGAAAGCTAGCATTCACTAGTAAAAGTTGGTTTCAAAAATAGCTGTTGAACTTTTACTGGCGTAGTCTTAGCAAATCAGTGAATGTGAACTTTTACTAGTAATTGTTAACAATCACTGATCTCCAACTTTTACTGTAACATATTATGCACTATAGGTATACGCATATTTGAAGTGAAACTTCTTACTAACAGCTATTAAATTGAAGGATTTGAAGGACTTGTTTGAAAAAGTGTAGTTTGAAATGTTGAAAAAGTAATAATCTATAAATTAATAAATAATTTGATTCAATTTCACAAAATTTTATTAAAATGTCCGTTTGTCTTTCCATGTGTTCGTCTGTCCGTCTTGTGTCCGTCTTCAACTATTGCGTTACAGCTTTTAAATGTGTGAATTACTGAAAGGAATACCAATAATACCGTACGAAAAAAAAACGGCATCAGCGATGGTTATGAAAGAAAGATTGCTTTATTTTATATGTAAAATTATAGGGGGAATGTCATCGATATTGTACCGGGTGGCCAACTAAGAATGGACGCCGGCGGCTGTATCTCAAAAACTACTTATCGTATAACTTTGGGAAAAAAAATTCTAATAAGTAAATCGACCAAGAGAAATCGCTGGAAATTATTTTCAAGTTCGAAAAATGTCCGCTAGGGGGCGTTTCTCTGATAGCCAATCAGAAAACAGGGGTTTTCTCAATAATATGCAGGTGAACAGGTATTTTAAATATTACTGTTATTATCATCGAGAAATTTGTAATTTTTTTGATATAGAGTATTTTGCTCTATCTCATAAAATAAAATGATGGGGGAAGGTTAAAATTGCTTTTATTAAAATAAGGATAACTCTGGTTTAGGTTAGCCGATTTAGACAAACTAGGGCTCGTTTAAAAGAGCTTTTCTTCCTTAATGATCCCCAGTATAAATTTTGTTTCCATCATTTTTTTCGTGGTGGTTAGAAGGCGCTGTTTGACGTCATAACAGATATTGCGCTTTTGCATAAAAAAAATAAATAGTAGGCTATATTTATTTTTGCACAGTTAAATAGAGCATAAAATTTCCAAAATATTAGCTCAAATCTCAACTTTCTATTTTCTCTCTAATGGGAGATATTAATAAAGTAAATATATTAGACTGTCGCCTAGGATTATAAGGTCTAAAAATTATAGTAGTAGGCTAGGAAACAAAAAGAGGTCAATTGGTTACGTCAAAATATCAAAACATAGATTTTAATTTCATTTTAATGTCATTTAATTGTTATTTATCTATGTTCGTTCTTGATTCGACTTCATAAATTAAAACCCAGGCATATTGAATCCGCTGACATAGCTGGCCATGGAAATATGCCGCTCTAGCGTCTCTATCTACTAAAGTAAGTGATATCCAAGAACCCCCACATATTCATAGCAAAATAAGGGGCACAACTTCACCAACTGCATCAACTACAACAACTGCATTCATGCTGATGGATCCCTAACAAAATTGGCAATGCATCTCTGAGGAATTATGGATAGTTCATTTCATTCAGATAATTATAAATGCCCAATCTTTTGCCATCCTAGAATTTCTGTCTAAACATTTACCAACCAACGGTCTTGGTGCTAAACTACTTGCATCAAATGTAGATTTGGACCAGTAGTACATATCGTTAAGATTCGCACTTTCGGTGCTATATGAAAAGTGACCCAAACGACATAAACTTTATAATATAATAATAAATAACACAAACAACAGGTAAAACACGAAAACTAGTGAAATCAAAGACGAACTTATAACTGGATTAATAACTAAATGACGTTACATGAAATAAACCCTTAGTTTTCGGCCATACGAAATTCGGCCGTTTTCTGTTAAAAGCAATATGGCGGCAAAAAAATTCTAGAAATTTTAATAAAATTATTGATTGTCCGACTTTCGGACATTTTAATATGACCTACGTATAATTAACCAACAAATTCGTAAAAATTATATGGATTGACGATAACGTTACATAAACACGTTTAAAAATTTATGACTTGATTTATTTTTTTAAGAAAACGCCTGAAATTCGGATGCATGAAAACTAAACTTAAATGTTTTGATATTTTGATGTAACCAATTTACCTCTTTTTGTTGCCTAGCCTGCTACTATAGTTTTTAGACCATATAATACTAAGCGGCAGCCTAACATGATTTGTTCTCTTAATATCTCCGGTTTGACAGAAAATAGAAAGTTGCGGTTTGCGCTGATACTTTGGAAATTTTGTGCTCTATTTAACTGTGCAAAGAGAAATATAGTCTCCTTTTTAAACTTTTTAAGCAAAAGCGCAATATCTGTTATGATATCAAACAGCGCCCTTTAGCTACCATGAAAAAAATTACGGAAACAAAATTTATACTGGAGATCATTAAGGAAAAAAAGCTCTTTTAAACGGGAGCCCTAGTTTTTTAAATCGGTTAACCCAAACCAGAGTTATCCTTATTTTAATAAAGCAAGTTTAACCTTCCCCACCACTTTTTTTATGAGATAGAGCAAAATACACTATATCAAAAAATTTACAAATTTTCTCGATGTATTACAACAGTAATATTTATAACCTGTTCACCTGTATATTTTTTAGAAAAACCCTTGTTTTCTGATTGGCATCGGAGAAACGCCTCCCTAGCGGACATTTTCTCGAACTAGAAATAATTTTTTTTCTCTTGGTCGGATTTACTTATTTAGAATCTTTTTCCCAAAGTTATACTATAAATAGTTTTCGAGATACAGCCGGCGTCCATTTTTAGTTGGCCACCCGGTACAGTCTCCACCGCAAATAATTTGGTGCAAAAACCGGGCAACTGCCGTATTTGCCCAGTTCTTGCCCCAAATAAATATGCAGGCAAGTCCTTTATCTTTATTATATTCCATATGTGTAGACAGATTTGCCCGATTTTCGCACGGTGCGCATTGTCGAATATAATACAATCCATTTAAAAACAAATTTTGTGAAAATTATGGACTTGCCCGGTTCTTGCACCAAACTCTTCAATTTAAGTTGATGATAGTATGAAGGGTGAGTCTTAAAATAAAGTGCAAATATTTTCAGGGTGGTATATTGCGACCCCAGGAACACGACTATGAGTTTTATTTCTCTAAAAAAAGTTGTTTTTAAAAATTTGCTACATCTTTCCTAATTTCCCAGTATATTTATGTATATTCATTATATTCCAAATTTTCCCACGCCCATAATTTCTTAATCTTGGATATCACTATGATTACGGCACCAAAACTCATGAACATACAGAAATAATTATAGAAATTCCTGATAAATTTTAATAAAATAAAATCAAATATTTTTTTAAATTTTCACTTGGATATCTCGCTTACAGCAAAATGTTTCTTTTATTTTTTTTGAGATTTACAAAAAAAAAAAAATATTTGCCCTTATTTAAGACTCACCCTGTATAAGAAAAACTTCAAACACTATTACATACCACCAACTTGCAGAGCAAGAAAATTTGCAATGCGAAGTGAAATTATTTGTCATATCTTTTGAAATTGAGTCAGGAAAACGATAGAAACCAAATCGGGAAAATTCGTTTTTTCTAAGATATCCTCAAAGTAATCGACGAATTTTACACATCTTGTATCTTGTCTAGTTTACAATATCCCTGTAGTGAACATCCTTTTAATATAGGATATTGTGTATAAATATCCTTTTACAAGAGTTGGTCTACTGTCCATTATTAAATATCTTTTCAAAAATTTTAAAAAAAAAAAAAAAAAAAAAAAAAGTAATAATTAATAAAAATTTAAAAATAAAACAAAAATAAACACAAAAAAAAAAATTGTTTTTGTGAAAACAGACGTCTTACATTGAAACACATAATATGATGTAGTAGAGGGATTATTAGAAAAAGATCGTGCCCGTTGAATGATTGTATTATTCCTCATATATTCTTTGCCATAAAATGACAGCGATTTTCATTTCATAGCCATCGCTGACGCCTTTTTCATTCGATATTATTCAATGCAATCATGCATTAAGATCTATACTTACTATGCTATAAATATATATTTTTTTTTCATCATACGGTATGTATAATGAATCTAGTCAATCCCCTTCACACTTGCTTACGGATTCAATGAATAATGTAATTTTAATAAAATGTCATTTCCAACAACAAGATGCTAGATCATCATCATACTGCAATATGTATACATGCTTAGTATTATATTATTTATTTAATTATACATTATACACACGTTAATAAATAAATAATTGTGCTGGACAGCATTCAACAAAAACAAAAAAAAATAAATGTTGCATTATCGATTTTAGATATTCTAATAACAAGATATTCTATAAAACAATATCAACACACCCAGACAATTAAAACTGCGATGGAAACAAACAGGAAAACAGGATACAAAACAACATACAAAGTAATAATAAGATAATAGGATGTGCGGTAAATTAGACGAATTAGTTCAATCACAGATTAGGTATACTATATGTGTATAGATAAAAATCTTGTCCTAATTCGTGGTACGAAGATTGTTTTTTATGACGATGTGCAAACGAGTCAAATTTCCAGTGCGCAAAAATAAACTCACGTAAAATAACAATAAACAGAGTAATAGAGAGATATCGCTAAACAGAATAGCTTGCATGGACGTTAATAAGTTCAGGTGTTATTTCCTTTAGTTGAGGTGGTATTAACTCTTCATTTATGTTATCGGATCGGAAAGAAATTGATCGCGTCGCGTCCGCTATTTAAACTTAACCTAACTTTGAATTTAAAACTTTAAATTGTTTTGTTTACTAGGTATTTTAAAACTAGCTAAAGTAATTTCCAGTGCTTTATTGTCCAACGTCTGCCAATGGGTTTAGAAAACAAGCAACAAATTTTAGAAGGCTTAAGTCGTCATCTGCTGTAAAACCTAATATTCTTTTTATAGGTTCTTTTAGTATTGAAGAGGTGGAACTATTTTGAGCTTATTTGAATTAACTAATCCCAGCTACTTCAATATCAAATTACCTAATAAAAACCAAAGCAATAATTCAAACCAATTCAAACATAACCTAAAATAATTGATCTCGCCGGCCGGCTCCGGTTGTCAAACACCCGCACATGCCCATTTAAACAATTTTTAAACGTTATCAGAGGTTATTTAGAGAGAGCGCTTGGTGTAATTAATCCGCAAATTACGTCAGATCCGCAAATTACGTCAGGCGTTAACGTTATTAGCGGGTGTGCGTTGACTCGCGCATATCGTAAATCGTAACTATGATAAGGTACGCGTAAATACTGATGACGCTATTCGGTTTTCCGATATCTCTCTAATAACTGTGCCGTTAGCCGCTGTGCACAATTTTAGAAACCATAAGTGGGCGTGCTAATGTGCGCAAACTAGTAAATTGGAACCACGAAAAACACAAAACAAAGATTATAATCTGTATAATCTGTGGTGCACTACCAAATAAACAAATTTTTGGCCTGTGTCTAAATTAGATCCAAATGTAAAAGAAGACCAACTCAAGCAACTATTAAAAACTCACTTCCCAGAAGTAGAATGTCAGAAATTGGAATCAAGAAATACCAACTTTTTCTCATCTTTCAAGGTAATTATTGATGAAACAAATTACGATAAGGCATGGGATCCACAGATATGGCCTCAAGATGCTCAAGTTTCGCCGTTTTTTCGGAAGAGAACTAATAAATATTTTGCAAAACAACAAAGAAGATATTAATTATGACAATACTACCAGTTCTGTCGGTGCTTACGTATCTAAAGTGCAATATCAGAATGTTTCAAATGATACCTTGAGAAGTATTACATTAATGTATCAAAACCTTAGATCACTTAAGAATAAACTGCATGAAATTCAGGCGTATATATGTGACAAAAATCTTGATATATTTTGTGTCTCTGAGCATTGGTTAGACGGTAGTGAGTCAGCTGAACTTAAAATATCTGGACTTGTTGTGGCTTCAATTTTTTGTAGGGAGGAGTCCAGAGGAGGTGGGGTAACCACCCTTTTTGACTCTACTATTGAACATAATATTACTAAAATCTCGAAATTTTCAATAGAAAAAATCATAGAACTTTGCTGAGCTTACATAAAGAGTCTCAACATTTATATATTCTGCGTTTACAGATCTCCTGGAGAAAGTATAGAGGTGTTTGTGACTCAACTTGGCAGAGCCATTGACAGTGTGGGACATCGCAGAAAAATCATTATTGTAGGCGATTTTAATGTACTCTTTGGTACAAAACAAAGCGAGTCAGTGTTGGTAAATGATATGCTGGAATCATATGGATTTCGTGCATTGGTGAGTGCTGGTACGCGCGGCGGAAACTGTATAGATAACCTATTTATTAACTTCGATGTTCTTTTTACCGATATCAAAATAATCGACAACGGTCTGTCTGATCACAACTTAATAGAGCTTCGGTTTGGAATAGATAGCGATACAAATAACAAGACACTGATGAAGAAATATAGACCTATCACTGAAAGAGGTAAGAAATCTTTTTACTTAGTTCAACATAACTGGTCTTTTTATGTCTAAAAACAACACAAATGTCAGTACTAAATGCAAACCAGATAAGATTCAAGAAGTTTTTGATGCTTTTTCCAAGAAAAATATATAAAAAACAAAATCAGACTATGTTTCCTTGGTTTAATGACACACTGCGGGAAATGCGAGAACGTCTGTGTTTTCTTAATGATCTTTTTAAACAATACCCATCCCAAGAACTGCTTGACAATAGAAACTGCTTTAAAAAAACAGTATCGAAGGGCAATTAAAGTCGCGAAAAGGGAATATAATGATAGACTTATTTCTAACTCAACAAATAAGTCAAAAAGTATTTGGAAAATCGTGGAATAACAACTGTGCAAACAAACAAAACAAACCCCCAATGACAATTGGTCCCGATGCATTTAATGATTTTTTCTCTAGTGTGGCGGATGTCTTGGTCGGAAATGGACAGTATTCTACACAAGATATTCCATTTCGGATTACTTATCTGCCGGATGAGGAATTCAAGTTCGGAGATGTGGGTTTTAATGAGGTCAGGGACGTAATACTTAACTTAAAAAATAAAGATACAAATTTGGGTTCAGTGTTAGGATTATAAAGATGATAGGGGAGCTTATCCTTATACCGCTAACAAAATAAATTTGGCACGGTGCTTTAGGGAATGCATTTTTCCATGTTGTCTCAAGTAGGCTGTTGTCGTACCGGTATTCAAAAAGGGGGACAAGAATGATATATCTAATTATCGTCCGATTTCACAGCTTCCTGTTTTTTCAAAAATAAAAAAAAAAAAAAAAAAAAAAAAAAAAAAAAGAAAAGTTATTTTAATATAATTGCTAAACGACCAAGAAGTTTCAGGTCCTGAACGCAGCATTATTCTGGACCTCGTGTCATTCATCTTGAATGGCTTTGAGGGTAAGGAACATGCTGGCGCGGTATTTTGCTATTTAAGTAAAGCCTTCGATTGTGTGTCTCACGAGTTGCTCATTAAAAAACTCGACTATTATAAATTTAGTGAGGGTAGTGTTGCCCTTTTGAAATCCTACATGGAGAACAGAATACAGAGAGTGGTCGTTGATGGTGAGTGGTCGAACCCAAGACCTCTTAAAAATAGTGTCCCACAAGGCTCAGTACTGGGCCCTTTACTTTAATTTATATAAACAACTTACCACATATCCGACGCGACGACCACTACGTTTTATTCGCAGATGATACAGCGGTCTCGGTCAGAGGAAAAGAGCTAAAAGACCTAGAGGGACGCGCGGATGACGCCTGCTGAAGGCGGCCGACTGTCCGGGAAAAATAACCCAGTTTTAAAATGAGGCCAAAACAAATCGTGTAATTTTCGAGTCGACAAGTAATACGTAACGAACCATGTCTGA